>NW_002476577.1:127145-179351 GCF_000189635.1 Tetrahymena thermophila SB210
TTCTTATAGAAATTTTTAATCAACAAATTCCTATAAATTTTTGATATTGCCCTCGTCGAAATAATATTGGACAACCATAAATTCTTTTTTCATATCTTTTTTTTAAAATTTAATTAATTGATTCTTTTTCAAGACAACAGTTGATAAATAAATATTAAATTCTGATTAATCATCATTTTCCAATAATGTTATTGGTTTTTTATCATATTTTGATTCTAATGATTTTTTAATTGAAGAAACTAAATAAATTGGTTTTTTTATGGTTTTGATAATATTTTTGAAAATTTTAGAACAGAATATTTCCAATTCTTAACCAATTGGATTGAGATTATTATCGCAATATGGTTATTCCATAATGCACAAACATAATAATTTTAAAATATTAATCTTTTTCTCTTTATTGCCCGAATACATTTCCATCAAATATTCTGAAATACAAAAAAATTTGGGAAATATGTATCTTGTCATTAAGAATGATTAATCTTTGTTGAGATTGTTAATTAGATTGTAAAAATTCTCATCAAGTATTTCCATGTCTTTCTAAACTATGTGAGTAGAAAATAATGATATTAATTTTAATGGATCATCTCTATTCCATTCTTTTTCTCTACTTTGTTATTGCAACAATATGAAAAAATTATTATCAAATAATAATTGTTTGTTTGTATTGGTTATTAATTTATTGAGAATTAAATCATCTTTTTCTTCGAGGTTTTCAGTGATGCGCGCGGCTACCTAGGTTATTTTTTAATCAGTTTTTTAATCAGTTTATTTTGTAATTGGTTTATGAAATTATGGTACAAATCTATTAAATTTTTACAATCTCATTTCTACAAATTTTTACACAATCTTTATCAAATTTATATTTTGTAAAATAATATTTTGTAAAATAATATTATGATTACAAAAAATAATAAAACAAACCAAAATTCTTATTTAACACTCTGTGATTCATTTTATTTTTATTCATAACAAAGAAAATCCAAAATTATTTAATAATATCCTTTTTCTTATTTTATTTTTTTAATTAAATTAAAATTTAGATCAATGTTTTAAATTATGTTGTTAGTTTTGGTATTGGGATAAAACATCGCTAATTCGGACAATGTCTAAAAAGAATCAAAACCTAATAGACTTATTAAACTATTGAGATAATTATGATAATTAATCAAATCCATTTTTACTTTTTTCAAATATACTATGGAAGAATAAAAGTTATCATCATCTTTTATCGATAAATTTATTGATTCTACTTAGGATTTGGACATCAAAAACAATCTGTCCTATTACTTTATGACTATGGGAATTACTGATGTGAATATTTTCATTCATTAATTTTTTGCGAAATGTGTTGAGATAGGAATTTAAGATAGCACACTCTGCGATAAATTTTAAAAATATCTCACATTGAAATTCAGTCTCAATCCAAAAAATTAATAGATAAAAATGGATACAATTAGTACAATCTTCAATAATTATCACAAAGATTATCCAGAAACATTAATGTTGATATTAAATTAAATGAAACATAATCAAGGAAATACTATCTTATGGAAAAAGTAATTTAATTTTGATCCTCAATCATTAGGTTTTGAATAACATCACATCAGCAATTATCTAAAAACTATTATTTTTTTTTCTAATTTCAATTAAGAATATTATGTTAAATAAATTTATGATAATGTTTGTCTCTAATTCAATTAATAAAATTTTAATATTCTCCAGAATGAATAAACTAGTGGAAACACCGGCCTTTAAACTATTTACAATCTTTATTATCAACAGATAAAACAAGTTGGAAACAATATCCTTAATTATTTTTCAGAAGATAATGATCATGGCAAATTAGAAAAGTATCTTAAAAAATTAGAGGGATTTGGTATTTACTAAAAATAAGAAAAATTTGATAGGTAAGAAGAAATTAAGGAAATATTGGGAAATGATTATGATTTACTAAAACAATACAATCCGAACAACATAATCAGAAATTTACAAATCACAAAAGAAAAAAATCCGATTATTTTTGGTCTTATGAAACTTTATTTCGAAAATTTAATAAAATAATTTACTGAATAATAAGATAATTAATACAATGATATTCTCGGCCAGTATTAAAAAGTTGTTTTTCAAAAATAAAATTATTCTCCAATTCCCTCTAATAATTTGGGAATAGATAATTGGAAAATTAGTTTTGATTATTTTTGTGATGATGATAAGTCATTGGTTAATAAAATTAAATTCTTTTGTTTTGATGCACTTGATAAAATAAAAAATTAAGAAAAGAAATTAATAGTTAGTTGTTAATCTTGTAATGTTTGTATTGTGATTGATGTTGTAAAAAAGAATAATAAATTTTTCTTTTAATTACCAGATAAAAAAAATAAAGAAAAAAAGATATTTTAGGTTAATATCGATTAATTGGGTGTGGAAGATACAATTGATAATTTTTTATTAATTGTTAATTACATTCAAATAGAAATAAATTATTTTTGTCATTAAGATAAGATTCAACTCAGAAATAAAAACGATATTTTTGGTAAAATAGAGATTGAATTATTACAAGAATTACAATCTGAATTGCGAACTATTTCAGGTGAATTGTTATTAGGTTAAGAATATCTTTAAATAAAAATTTTTGATAAAATTTATGATATTGTGATGTTAGATGGAAAACCATATCACAAAGGTTAATTATTATTGGACATTTACTATGAAGTTACAAGAGATTATTTACATGAAAGTATTGTGAGATATTACAATAAAAATAAGGAAAGTTTAACCAATGAAGATCTGAAAAATATTGAAAAACTCACAGAAAAGAAAATATTTTTATTTAAAATTAATGATGAGATGATACATTTTGATTATTAAAAATATTTGACATAATTTCCCGAACTCAAAATACAAAAATTAAATTAATTCCAAAGTAAAATGGAAAGATTAGAATCAATAGTTAAAATAGACAAAGAATCAATTAAAAATAATTTTATGTTAAATTTAAAATTAAATTCCATCTAAAAAAAATTTGATATTTTGACCAATAATTAAATTCATAAAATTGTAGAAGACATTCAATTTATCAATATTTATTTTTATGAAATTTCGGGTGAAACAAGAAATTTAATGGTAAATCGTCTTCTCAATCTTTAAAGTAATGAGATTATTTGTTTTAGTTAATTTTTTAAATCAACTAATTTAACTTCTATTATTGGAGAGAGCGATGAATCTTCAATGAATTATGTTTCACAATGTATTTATTTTTATTTTTGTAATTGGTTGCTTGAAAATAAAGTAAATAATAACGCGGTGCCAAATGATCCCAATTTAAATTCTACGATAGCTAATTTAATAAAAGAACATATGCTTATTATTAAAAATTTTGATAATCTTCGTGAATAATCTTTATTATTTTTCGATTAAGATTTGATATTTTATTTTAACAAAATAAAGAATGAAGATATTAAAGAAAAAATAAAGAAACTATTTGATCAACACAATATTACAATAAATAAATTATCTAATAATTATTAGGGTTTGAGAATTTTAGTACAACGTTTATCAATAACTTATGAAATGAATGAAATATTAAAATTTTTACAAAATTTACTTATTTCTGAAAAATATGATTAATTAAATTAAATTTTTGATGATCTTTTTTCTCTTTCGTTAACATTGTTATTTTATTTTAACAGGGAAAGTGCGGAACAATAAATTTCAATTGATATTCTGAAATAATAAGTAACATAATTTGAAATGAAAAATAGTAGTTTTTTTTTGGGAATGTTTTTCATTATTTATCACATTTTAGGGGAAATTAAATAAAAAACAGAAAAATACTATAACGAAAAATAAGAATAATTTAAAAATATTTCTGATAATTAGTTAAACTTGGATTAGTTAAAACAATTGGAATAAGAAACAACTGATTTAATTACCAAATCAAAACCAATCGAAGATGATATTTATAGTTTATTTTTGGATAGAGAAGAAAAGCCGGTTGTCAGAATCAATAATTTACCACCAGAATTCAAAGATCCAAATGGATTTGAAATTAGAATAACAAAACAATATGATTAACTTTATGTTGATCCAGAAGAACATCGAATTGGATTATCTTTGAATAAAATACAGATGGATGAAATCTCAAATTGTATTTTGAAAACATTCAGAACCACGGAATAAAAAATAGAATAAGATGATGAACATGGAAAAGAGAACGAATTAAAAAAACAATTAAAAACAACGAAGATTTTAGAATGGAATTTAAAACTGTGGAGTATGACCATCGGCTTGTTTGACCAGGTTAATAAAAATATCAATGATTCCGATGATATTACTATTCATTGTTTTGCACCATTTAATTTTGTTGATACAAAAAATTAAGAACTGAATATTATTTTATTAGAAAAGAAAAATACTGAACTGTTGTGTAGATTAATAAATGATGATAATATTGAATTTCAACAAAGTTTATTTATTAGATTTGTAACAGAAAATACAAAAAATACAGAAAATACAGGAAATAGTTTCGATTGTTCAGAAGAAAATAAGAAAAAGATATTTTGGTTTTTGTAAAAATATTAATTTTTTAATGTTGTTTCTAGAAACCTCAAAAGAAAAAACGATGATCTGAAATTATTCTTTTAAAAAATTGCTGATAAATTTGAATAAAATAATATCACAATAAGTTCCAGATCTTCATTCTTTGATTAATTTTATGATATTCAACCAAAGAAAAAATGGGAAGATAGTGATTATTTTTTAATTTTAATATTTATGTTGATAAAAAAAGAAAATTAAGAAAAAGCAACAATAAGAGAATTTGAATAATTTGGTAAAAAATTTGATGATTAATTTTTAATGTCAACCACAGATAAAAAAATAAAAAAAATAGTTGATGAATTAAATTTCAAATCTAATAGATCAAAGTTGGATCCATTGGTTGATTGATAATATCGATTTCTTAACATAATGAATAATAACCTGTATTTTTAAAATTTGTAAAACAGAATAAGCAAAATCTTTTCATTTCGCTGAACATTAAATACAACTCTTTTGTTCTTTCTTATGTTCTTTCCTTTGTTTTTTCTTATGTTCTTTTTTCATAATCTTTTTGTATTTCTTTTTATGAATACTTGATTAAATTGGAAAATGATTATCTCATTACTAACCAATAAAATCTATCAACTTCATACCCAAAATTAACTTTTACAAATTCATTCAATTGAAAAATATTTTACAATTCTTATCTGCACAAAAATTATTGAATGGGAATGTGATTAAATATTGTTTTTAAAAATTTAATTTTTTATTCTTAACCGCCAATTCTCAAAAAAATATTCAATAATCCTTAATAGTTTATTTTTCTTTTATTCTTTTTTATTAAATCAATACCTTCATCTATTTTTTAAAGTAGAATGGGAAATTGTATTTTGCTAATATCAACCAATTCCAAATCGCACAAAACATAAATAAATGTTGTTATTAACTTTTCGCTTTGTTGAAGCCCATTTTCCAACATAAATTTAAAACAAAGATAAGGTTCGTCATAGCAATCATACAACATTAAACAATTTAAATTTTCTTCTGTCAATCTGGTAAAAATAGATTAATCTTTTTAAAATAAAAATTTTAATTATCTTTCACTTACTACTTTATTTTTAAAAATCTTATTGATAATTTTATCATTCAATTCCCATTGTTCTAAATTTAAAAGTTCGTAATTATTGTTGATTATGCACTTTGCTAAGAAAAACGGTTATTAAAATAAATCATTTCTTATTTTGTCTCTAATATTCAAATAAATAATTGGGGAAATACTGGAAATCATTCCGTATAATATTTTTTTTTTTTTTTTTATTTTGGAGAAGATTAATACAATCAATTTGTAATTCATTTAATGAGTTGTAAATAGGTTAATCGAATGTCATTAAAATTTAAAATTTTTTATCTATTTCATCTTTTTTAATAAATTCATCTATTAAATTTTTTATTACTGAATTCTTATGATAAAAATGTCTAATTTCATCTACAAAATAAAAACAATTTGTCCAACATTTTTTAATTATGATAACATAAATCATTTACCAATTGCAATAGTATTTGATAAAGTTTATGATGTTGGAAATTTCATCACATTCAGAAAGAAAAATAGAAAGAGAAAGAGAGGGATTAAATTAAAACAATTTAGATAAAGTTAATTCTTATTCAAACTAGATTGATTAGAATAATTATTTATCATCTTCTGTAAAAGATAGTAATTATTTTATCTTTTTTTTTATTTTTGGAAAAATATCATATTTTAAATAATCTTGGATAACAATTTCGTGTTACTGAAAATTATTTAATTTTATTTACATAATTTCTTATTGGAATGTTTTTTAAATTTACAAGTTCATTGCTTGTCTGAATAAATATTATTCAATGTTTTATATTTGGTGCTCAAAGGCACCATAATTTCAATCGCGTCATTTGTTCCTTAAATGATTGATCGATTGTTTTAAATTATCCTCAATTTTTTTTATTACTCCTGAGAATATTACCAGGATTGTTAGACGATAATCTATTAGTATCAGTTTTATTCGTCGCCCTGATAATTTTTGATGAGTCGGATACGCGGTTAGGTTATTACTACTTTTTATTTTATTACCATTCTTCAAATTATTTCTATTTTTCAAGTTATAACTATTTTTCAAGTTATTACTATTCTTCAAATTATTACTATTCAAATTATAACTATCTTTCACGTTATAACTTTTTTTCATGTTATTACTCTTTTTTGAAATCTTTAAGATGTCTTCTATGTTCTGGTTCTATCTAGGGCTCTTCACCTTTTAATGGATATAAATAAAGCGGTGCAATTATTAATTTTATTCTGAAGCCACTGAACATAGATAAGTAGAAATACTTATTTATTCTTATAGGTTGTATTTTTCCTCTTTCTAACATTTTCTAGATTTCCTTGTTTTCTTGTATCTTTGCTTATTCATAAAAGATTTCTCTAATGTTGTTGAAACCTTACAACAAAGCAAAAATTTCAGCAGATATCATAAAAAATTAAAAAAGATCAATATTATCCATTTTTTTAGTTGATCTTCTATGAGGGAATAAAATTAATGACAATTTTTTTATCATTCTCTAGGAATATTCGCTCAAGAAAGCCTGATTATTTTCATCATTTTAAAATCTGTTACACATTTATGCAACAACATTTGTGTAAATCAAAAGTTTTGCATAAGTTTTATTAAATGATTTTACAACTCTCTCGTCTACGGAAAATAATCTTTCCCATTAAATAGTGATTCCTGACAAAAATAAACGTTCTCCGTTTTTTTCCTGATTGATATCAAATTCAAATTATTAAAGACCATTACTAATTTATTCGCATAAATAAAAGTTTATTTCTGTTCCATACAATTAGCTAAATAATCTCAGAGCTGTTCTAGATTGTTAAATTAGAACAGATCTCAAACTTTGTATGTTAAATTCATTTATTTCTTTTTTTCTATTGGTATTACTACCATAGAAAACCGCTTTTATAAATTCTTTAAAATTTTAGAAATCTTTAGATTTTGTGTAATCTTTTGATTCTATAGGAGGGCAAACAGAACCAATTATCTTCGTTATTAATTTTTTCAAACCGAAATAAAACACATATTTATTTTCCAGAAGCAAGCCAGTGCTCATCTACTTAAAAGCATTGACTATTGGCTCGGCGAGATAACAGCAATTTAAGTCACTAGAAAAATCATTTATCGCTGAAATTTCTTTTGTTTTAACCATTCTATCTTCAACCATTTAAGGTTTCAACAATTTTTTGGTTGGATTTGATCTTTCTTTACTTTCTTCTTCTTCTGAAGAATCATCCATTTGCTCGTCAATAAAAGAGCTTTCAAGACTATCAAATCCTTGTTAATATTCTTCTTCTTGCATTTATTTTTTATTTTCAAAGTTATTCATTTCTTGCTTGGAAGTCAGAGAATCGGTAATAGAAAATAAGTTATGATAATCAACTACTTTCGCATAAGTCAATTTCATAATTCTTGATGGGTTTGTCAATTGTTTTATTTAACGTATTGTTGTATTTTTATTTAAACAATTAGATAATAGCTAATCAAAATTTGGAAATTTAGCCTCATCAAATTTTTATTTTTCTTAATTATTGTCTTCCAATTTCAATATCATACCTTTTCTTTTGATAGTGGAGTCTTTGACAATTATTATTTTTTCTCCTTCGTATTCTCTGATTAAAATACCATTTTCGTCTTAACTTTGTTCTTCTACTGTAAAAGGATTAGATCTGCTCATTAGTTCGTTGAATTTGTTATTATCCATTTCTGAACAATAGAAAATCTTTTCGCAATCATATTGCTTAAATGTTTTTGAAGATTCGAAATAATCTTTAACATATTTAACGAATTGTTTTTTCTCTCTTATTGTCGCAGTGACAAGATGGATATTTTTCCAAGAACTTTTATTTCCAATCAAATCTTTTAAAATGGTTGGATCGTTAATGTCGATTTTCATATTTGTTGCGTTGTAAATATGCATGTCATCATTCGAATAATAGCATTAACCAACTTGGACGACTTGAACAGATTCGTTGCTTTTTCCTATGTCGTAAATGAGTTTTTAAAATCTGCTATTATTTTCTTTTCTGTTTTTATTTTCTAAAAGTTGTTATTACATCTCGTAATATTATTCCATAATTTATTATGGATTGAAAAAATCTTTCAAATTATTTTGAGATTTAATCATACTTTCGCACAATAATTTTTATTTTGTTATTAACAAGTTAGCTATTTAATCTTTTGATCCAATAACAAACTTTTTCTGAAAGCTGGAAGAGTAATTTTGAATAGTTGTGCCAAAACCTTAAGCTTCTGAACTTTAATCTAGAAAATCGTTAATTTTCATAACAGTTTCTATTGTTTAAATAAAAGCCTTTGCTTGTTAATTATTTGGATTATTTGAAATCAATCTAGCAAAACAATTATGCTGAGCTAGTGCGTATTAGTGTGCATATTGTTCAAAATAATCCATAATAATTTAGAGAAAATTATTTTTATTCCATAACTTGCCCTTAATTTATCCCCAAGTTTTTTCTGGAAAATGTCTACTAAACAAGTCATAAAATTAGCCTTCCAAAAGTTGACCATTTATTAATTTTTAATGTTCTCCATCGATTAATTAGATTAATTCTTTATCTAAAAAGAGTTGATCAAAATAGTATTTGTAAAAATACATGTAAGAAAATTTCGAAAATGGATCAAGGTGTTCAATGGAATAATCTTTGGGATAAATACCAACTTCTATCATGCTAGAATCCTTATTTATGTCGACAACATTTGTCACAAAAGGATCGGTGTTCTTACCTGCTGATTAATAAGGGAGATGAAAAATTGTTGTTTCTCCGCGCTTCAATTACATTTAATACGTCTATGATGTTTCTTGAGATTGTTTTTACTCTTCTTATTCTTCTTATCCTTCTTATCCTTCTTCTCTAATTTCTGCAATTCCGCATCTTTTCTTAAATTCTCTTATTTTTCTAATTAAAAAAGTATCTTCTCTGGTTTTTTCTGCTTCACGAAGATTAAATTTTTGCAGATCTTTCATAGCTTATTGTTACTATTATTAAATTTGTTAAAACGATTGTATTTAAAGGTTTAAACTATAGTCTGAATAATCTTCTAAAAAATCATCGTCTAGAAAATCTTCATCTAGAGATTCATTGCCTAGAAATTCATTGTCTAGAGATTTATTGTCTGATTACCTGATCTAAATTTTTTTATAGTTTTCGCTGGGAAGTGCGATATCAAAAAGATCGGTATTTCTACTTTGTGTTTTTTTACCTGGTTACCAATTTCCTTACGTATCGTTATGTTTGCTCATTTAACTTTTTTTTTCTTTTTTAAAATTTTTTATATGTAATAATAATAATCGTAATTTTTCACAATATAAAATTTTCATTTTGTTAAAATATTTAACAATTTTTTATAAAGATGATTAATCAATTGATTAATTTTACAAATCTTGAAAATGCAGGATCAATTTACATTCTGTAATTATGATACCAATTTACCAAATTTTGGTTTATTTTTTTATTTGGTTTTTCTAAAGGTTTTTCTTAATATCTTGTTAAATTTGGTTATCTCAAAACTTTAATATTTTCCCAAAGTTTTTCAGTTAGTTGATTGACAAAAGTCATTCCAAACAATTACCCGAGTATTTTAATTATTTCGGTTAATTATTATTATTCGCCAATATTTTCCATTGCGAAATTTATCAATTCATTTAGAAAAGAAGTAATAATTGATTAAAATTATTCACTGTTTACATTTTTAACAGAAGAAAATAAATTAACTATTAACCAACTTTATCTCAAGTTAATGCATAATTCTCCTTATTTTAATTCTCTCTATTTTTTCAAAAGATATTCCTCGAAAGAATTTTTAAAATTAAGTGATAATTTTTACTGTTTTGAATTTTAATCAAATTTAATTATGTGATAGATCATCCATTTTATTGTATTAATTTCAATAAATTTTGTATCAAATTATATATATATATAAAATACACTATATATTATCAATTTCTTAATCAAAAATTATGGGTTCCCAAAAATTGAATAAATTTTTGTAGATGAATTTAAAAATGATTGGAATTAGGTTTGCAAAATTAATAAGTTACTACTATATATGAAAAAATATTTATTTAAAGAAATTTAATTATTTAATTGTATTTGAAGTATAATTTTTTTTGGTTATGATTATTAAATATTTGAATAGATTGAAGTATTTTTTTTAGTCATTTATATATATCAATTTATTAAGATTATATGATTAGAATTCATTTTTATTGTTAATTGTTTTCGTTTTATTCTTAAAGAGTATATTTATATTGCTCTGGGTAATATTTTTATAAGAAATATTCAGAAAGTACAGAATATTCTACATCATTAAGATTTTAATGCATGATGGAAGCCATGTAGTCTTCGTATGATTTGTAATTGTTTTCAGCAACTATCTTTTCTCTGTATTGTATCAAATTTAAAATATCATCTACATCAACCTCGCAATCTACTATATAGCAAATATGATCTATTTTTGTTATTTGATGAGCTGTGAATGGGCTATCAATTTTAATTAATTTTTCTTTGATAGTTATCTCAAAACCATCAATTGTTTTTATTTTGTATTACATAGAGTGGTCAGATTTATTATCAAAGTCAATTCTTTGCAAAATTGCTTGCTGCGAAAGACTTACTTTCGGTGTATCTTTTGATTAAAGGCTAATTTGTTTACCTCTCAAAAATAGCTACTGATAAATATCCCCATTTATTCCTAATAAATGCAAGTAGCCTTGCGAAAAGCCAGAATATTATATTTCAATATCACCCATTGCATAATTCAACCTGCCAATACAATATCTGTAAATTTCATTCGAGCCTTTATTATCTATTAACTATTTGCAATGTGCTACAAACTATTAATATTCGCTTTCTATTTCTTAGAGTTCCTCTTTCTTAATTTTAAGAACTCTTTCTTCTAAAACCTTCACTTTTTTTACATTTCTTTAGTAAAAGCTAAGCAAATCTCCTAATTCCTTGTATTCTTGAGACTGTTTTTTGTAGCACATATCTATGATCATATCAAAATCAACCCTTCCTTTTTATTGTGATTGGTAAAGACAATCGTACCTACTATTAACCTTATTAAATAATAATTCAAAAGGCTGCCTAAAATTATCTCCAATTGAAGTTTTCTGATACTAACTCTCTAAATATATTTCTTTTCCTACATGAACTGTAATCCCGCCAAAAATAGTAAACTAATCTTTATATCCAATATTCTATTTCAAAAGAAAAGGAATGCTTACAAACAACTTTTAATTCTTTTTAGTCCTTTTGCATTCTAATTTATTCTACAATCGGATTAACTTTTATTAATAAACATTATTGTTCTAAATATCTTTTTCTATTTAGCTTTCATAAAATTCAGGGCTTAGCTAATTATCAGAATGGCTTGATGTTTAAGTTGATTTGTTTTCCTCGCTATTTTAATAAAAATTAGAGTCTTCAACCTCCATTTAAGTAAATTAAATTTCGCTCATTTGTAATAATTTATTTATATATTTATTATTATTTGATTAAGTGTTAATCAATTAAAACTAAGATCAAGCAGGATATTAATTTGATATTGAAGAAGCAAAGCAAAAAAAATTATAATTTTTAGGTAGTAATATATTTTTTTTCTATCATAATTTATTTATAATAAAACAAGACACAAATATAAATAGTAAATCATTAGCTTATTATATTATATACCATACATGTAAGGAAAATTTTAAACCAAAGATTTTATTACAAGTAAAAAACATGTAATTTTTAACAATTTTTATCTTAAAGAATAATTTAAGTTATTTTTACAGTTTAATTTTTCAAAACAATTGGTGCTTATTTATAATTTAGTTATGGATACCTGCCATACAACTTAAAATTCTCTTATCTATTTCAGATTTTGTGTTTCTTTGATCTAAAAACTTTTCGATGAATATTTAGAATTATTCCATATTATTATTTATCTATTCAATAATTTCTAAGTGATTATCAATTCTACTTTCACTTCTCTATTCAATTTTATTATCATCGATATTGATATTATAATCATCAGTGATTTGTGATTCCTGCTTCTATTTATAAATGATACTATTCTTATAAACTTTATCTTGCAGCTTTAAAGAAAGTTTATTACTTTCTATTTAATTAATTTCTTTTCTTTCATTTAAAATGTCTTCTTATATAATTTAGTTTGATATAAACCCATTTTCTTATTTTGATAAAGATTTTTAATCTTATTTTTCTTTATTCTCGAATTAAACTTACGGCTATTAAATAGCTTTCAGTTTAACCAGCTCATTTTTGATATCTTCCTAACTTAGTAACTCTTTTACTATCTTGTCTTATTATTATTGTTGTTATTTTATGTCTTGTTTCAAATGATTACATTAATTTTACTTTTCATTGTTTGTTAATCTTTAATTTGATTAATCATGATTGAAATCTTGATTTTCATTTTTAAATAAGTAACCACATAATTGAATAGCTGCATATTATTCAGGTGAGAGAAGTAATTTTAAAATTATTTTCATTTACATTAACTCTTTTTAAAGATCAACAATACTAAACTGCTATGAAGCTTGCTCTATTAATTTTTAGAATACCTTTTCTTATGGATTTTTAGTAACTCCTTTATCAAATAATTTATTCATTAATAATAGCTTTGTCCTAATTTTTTATAAATAAATTTGAAAAATTCAATTAGGTTTAATAATAAAAGTAGAAATAAAGCAATTAATTTTTACCTTTTAAAGAAGCTTAAATTTAAATATTTATCTAAATATTGCCTAAATGATAGATTTTAAATTTAAAAATGCAATTTTGTTAAATTTTATGATAAGGATGCATCTTAAATTTTACCCTCATTTTTAGATATTAAATATTTCCATGCATTGTGCTTAAAGTTAAACTTAAATTAAATTTCTGCAAAGTCTTAAATAATTTCGCTTTGAGCTGAAATTTAGGCAATAATTCCAAGAACAAGTATAACATTAAATGCACTCATAAATTAAGCAAGAATGTATGTGAATTATGGGTATTGAATATTCTATTTTAACTCATAGCTGCCAATTTAAATTTGTATTATTGATACCAAATTCAAATTGTTTTTGTTTTGCTACTAAACTGCAGATTAGGTAAAGTATAGATTTTCTTTATTATAATCAGATATATAATTTTGATATTGATTATTTTAAGTAATAAAACCCTACTAGATGGTAGAATTTGTTTTTAAAAAATTAATTTTTAAAATATTTGTTAAAGTATCTTGGATTGATATTTGTTCCTTTTTAGTAAATTGTTAATAAAGCTATGTTTGTGTGTTGTATTTCTATGTGGTCAATTTTAGCGTTAGTTTATTTGTTATTTTTAAAAAATCGCTTTAAATTTATGCAGTATTTGCACAATTATAAGTAGAAATAAACTGCTAAGTGTTACATAAAGCGATGCTAATTTCAAATCTGTAGTTTCCAATTTAATTTTTATCAAAACCTATATTCATTTGATTCTAATTGTTACTTATAGGAGTAAAATCAAAGCAATAAAATCCATTTAAGGAAACATCTGAGCATTTGATAATATTTAAAGGAGTTTATTTTAACTATGAGTTATTATTAAAATCAGGAAACACATAATTTACCAAAGGAATTGCATAAGTCACACCAGCTGTTTGCTAGTATTAATCGAGGGTCTAGCCATTTGACATAAAGATTTAAAAAGCCATTTAATTATTACTTATAGGCATAGAAAAGTCGTAATCAATTGTTTGGTAGGTTTCATTAATAGTTGGATTAATGTAATTATTAAAATAAAGATAGCATAAGTAGCCAAAATAAATAGCTGATATCGAAATAATAACTAAAGAAATAATGCCTCCAACTAATGTCTTTCTTTTATATTCCTTTTCCTTTAAATTGAATGCAAAAGGCATTGAAAATATGTCAAATACTTTTATAATATTGCTCATTTATTCTAATTTAACACTAGTCTATCTTATAAAGTAGTTTGAACGTTTTTTAAATTAATTAAAGCTTACTAAAAATTTTTAAATAATAATCTTTTTTAATTCATTTGGTTCATATCCTTGACTAAATATTTGATTATTTTTTTAAACTTTAAGTGATCCTATTTGAGGTTAATAATTCTTGCAAAAAAAGCATACATTTTTTAAAATTTAGGTGGAATTCCTAATAGGGTAGGTAAGTAATTGAATATAGATTATTACTATTTGCCAAAATTAAAAAATCGGTATTATATCAATTTGCTATTTTAATAAGAAATGTTATCAAATTTAAAAAAATAATTTTAAAAATGTAAAAAAAGTATAAGGATAGGTATATATAATGTACTAAATATTTAATGTAAATCTTAATATTCTAATTTATTTTAATATATAATTTAAGCCATTCACAATTATACTGTGATTGGTAGATAGTCAACAGCACAAGTTTCACCAGCTTAAAGAATCATGTATCCATTTACACCCCAGGTTGTACCCCATGAGTTTTTAATGATGTAATTTCCTTATTCATCGTTTCCGATAGCCAAAACAGCGTGGTTAATAAGATTTTAGCAATTATTAAAAATTCCTGATTAATATAAATGCCAATTACTTGCATCTACTAAGACAGAGACAGGAGAGCTTTTTAAACCTTACAAGATACCATGGGCTGAACGATCTAAAAATTTAACACCTTTTGGGTAGTAACCGTTAGTTGTTGGTGATTTTATTGCACATGGTTATTATTATTTAACATATGGATAATCAGTTAATGGAACAATACCATATTTAGATGCATATTCAACGGCTTCCTATGGATAACCTCCATTACATCCATTAGAGTAGTAGGATTTATCAAAAGATGAATTGTCACAATCAACAAGCTATTATTCAGAAAGATCAATCAAATTACCAGTCTTAAAGTATTAAAATGCTTCCATAAGACCTGCAGCAGAGAAACTCCAGCATGAACCACATTTACCTTATCTCTTCACACTAGTTACAGCTCCTTTATTTCTCCAATCAATAGGAGTAATTGTTACAGTAGTATTAGTGCTATTGTTAGGGTGTGGTTAAGGCTAAGGTTTTGGTTTGGGTTATTTTTATTAGCTTTTAGAAATTGAAGGAGTAAGAAAGACTTCAGCAAATTCTTAGGAAGTCATATGAGCATATTCATTTAGTCCAAGTTAAAAGGTATTGGAAGAGTTATAGTTGTGCTCCTTGATTTTTTTATAATTTTCAGCGAAAATAGATAACCTATATTTAAGCTATTCAGGATCAAATACTTTATTGTGTTTTGCAGACCATTTATTGAATTCATGCAAAGTTTCAACATGTATTTAGCAGCAAACTTAGTAACTGAAGATAGCAAGTAAAGCTAAAACAATTAATTTGTTTTTCATCATATTTTTTTATTTAGATTGTTTGATTTATTTTTTATTATTTGTTTATAGATAAATGATAAAGAAATAGATACATTTAAATTTAATTTTTAATAGTTAATAAATAATTACAAGATAAAATAACAATTTGGCATTAGTTTTTGTTTTTTAATTCATTATTATGAAAAAATATCTCATATATTTAGGTCAATTAGTACAAATAGAGAAGAAAGTATTTGCCCTCAGCATTGTTAAAGATTTACTACGAGCTAGCATATGTTAGATTTAAGTATATTAACTAAAATAGCTCACTTATTTTCTATTTTGACTAAAAGAAGAAAATGACTTAATTTAAAAAAGAGGTAATTAATTAATTAACTTATCAATAGAGTTACTAGAAATTAACTACTAATAGAATTTTAACAGATTTTATTTGAAATATTATCCTCTATTTCTTTAAAAGTGATAAAGCACTTAATAGCATATTTTTAAGAAAAACTAAGATAAAAAATGAGTTTATAATAATTTTATTGATTGATGCTGATTAGTTAACACAGTAAATTTTTAGCATTTTGGTTTTTTATTTCTTTGTAGTATTTTTATAAAGGAAGATGGCTATTAATAATTGGATTTAAATTCAAGTGTTTTTCTTGTAATTTATGGCTAAAAATAATTTAATTGACGCTAAAATTTAATTAATTACTTTGAGCCTAAAAATTTGTTAACACTTGAAAGAGAGTTTGCTTAAATAGATAAATTAGGTTATAAAAAGCAAATTACTGGTTTAATTTTTATATTTAACAGAACTTAATTCAGAAAAAAATCAAATACATTATTCATTATTTTTCCACTCTTATTCAAATCTAATTCATTATGTTTGTTTTTTAAAGCATTTTTATATCTTTTTCTCTACAATATCTGAATTTAAAAAAAACAATCTAAACTTTAGAAATAAACTTATAAAAAAATATTTTAAATTTATCAATATATCAAAAACAAGTTAAATATTAATTTTTATTTGAAATATATTTTTTAAAACTAAGATTTAATTATAAAAATAAACATCTTTAAATGTTAAAATAAAACTAAATTTTTGCTATTTTATTATATTATTAAAAATCACAATCACCAACTATGATTATTAAATTTAACTTGTTGCGGCCATATTTTACTTCATATTTTAATACAAAATTCTATGAAATATTATCAAATTTAAAAAAATAATTTCTAAAAATGTAAAAAAGGTATAAAGATAGGTATATATAATGTACTAAATATTTAATGTAAATCTTAATATTCTAATTTATTTTAATATATAATTTAAGTCATTCACAATTATACTGTGATTGGTAGATAGTCAACAGCGCAAGTTTCACCAGCTTAAAGAATCATATATCCATTTACACCCCAGGTTGTACCCCATGAGTTTTTAATGATGTAATTTCCTTATTCATCGTTTCCGACAGCCAAAACAGCATGATTTATATTAGGATTTTAGCAATTATTAAAAATTCCTGATTAATATAAATGCCAATTACTTGCATCTACTAAGACAGAGACAGGAGAGCTTTTTAAACCTTACAAGATACCTTTGGCGGTGCCATCTAAAAATTTAACACCTTTTGGGTAGTAACCGTTAGTTGTTGGTGATTTTATTGCACATGGTTGTTATTATTTAACATATGGATAATCAGTTAATGGAACAATACCATATTTAGATGCATATTCAACAGCTTCCTATGGATAACCTCCGTTACATCCATTAGAGTAGTAGGATTTATCAAAAGATGAATTGTCGCAGTCAACAAGCTATTATTCAGAAAGATCAATCAAATTACCAGTCTTAAAGTATTAAAATGCTTCCATAAGACCTGCAGCAGAGAAACTCCAGCATGACCCACATTTACCTTATCTCTTCACACTAGTTACAGCTCCTTTATTTCTCCAATCAATAGGAGTAATTGTTACAGTAGTATTAGTGCTATTGTTAGGGTGTGGTTAAGGCTAAGGTTTTGGTTTGGGTTATTTTTATTAGCTTTTAGAAATTGAAGGAGTAAGAAAGACTTCAGCAAATTCTTAGGAAGTCATATGAGCATATTCATTTAGTCCAAGTTAAAAGGTATTAGAAGAGTTATAGTTGTGCTCCTTGATTTTTTTATAATTTTCAGCGAAAATAGATAACCTATATTTAAGCTATTCAGGATCAAATACTTTATTGTGTTTTGCAGACCATTTATTGAATTCATGCAAAGTTTCAACATGTATTTAGCAGCAAACTTAGTAACTGAAGATAGCAAGTAAAGCTAAAACAATTAATTTGTTTTTCATCATATTTTTTATTTAGATTGTTTGATTTATTTTTTATTATTTGTTTATAGATAAATGATAAAGAAATAGCTACATTTAAATCTAATTTTTAATGGTTAATAAATAATTGCAAGATAAAATAACAATTTGGTATTAATTTTTGCTTTTTAATTCATTTTTATGAAAAAATATCTCATATATTTAGGTCAATCTGTACAAATAGAGAAGAAAGTATCTACTATCTTGGAATTAGTAAAGATTTATTATGAGCAAGAACATGCTAGATTAATGCAAAAAAAATTTAAAATAGCGCACAAATTTTCCATTATTTTGCTAAAAGAAGAAAATTACTTGATTTAAAAAAGAGGTAATTAATTAATTAGCTTATCAATAGAGTTACTAGAAATTAACTACAAATAGAAATTTAACAGATTTTATTAGAAATATTATCCTCTATTTCTTTAAAATGAAGTATTTAAAAATATATAATTAACAAAGAACTAAGATAAAATATATTTTTATAATCATTTTATTGATTGATCATAGTTAGTTAACACTGTCAATTTTTAGCATTTTAGTTTTTTATTTGTTTGTAGTATTTTTATCAAGGAAGATGGTCATTAATAATTTGATTTAAATTCAAGTGTTTTTCTTGTAATTTATAGCGAAAAATAATTTAATTGACGTTAAAAGTTAATTATTTACTTTGAGCCTAAAAAGTTGTTAACACTTGAAAAGAGTTTGCTCAAATAGGTAAATTATGGTAATAAAAAGCAAGTTACTGGTTTAATTTGTATATTTGACAGAACTTAATTCAGAAAAAAATAAAATATCAGAAAAAAGTCAAATACGTTATTAATTATTTATTTTTCCACTATTAATTAGATCTAATTCATTATGATTGTTTTTAAAAGCATTTTTACATATTTTTCTCTTCAATATCTGAATTTTAAAAAAAGAACCAAAGCTTTAGAAACAAACATATAAAAAAAAATTTTATTTTTATCAATATATCAAAAAGCAAATTAAATATTAATTTTTATTTAAATTATTTTTTTTAAAAGTTGGATTTAATTAAAAAAATACACATCTTTAAATGTCAAAACAAACTAAATTTTTGTTATTTTATTACATTATTAAAGCCACTATCACCAAATATGATGATTAAATTTAATTTGTTGCTGTCATATTTTACTTCACGCTTTAATACAAAATTTTATTTTAATGAATAGAAATTTAAATATTTTACTTTCGTTTTTAATTGAATGTCTTTGAACTCATCAAATTTTAAAATATAGAAACAAACCATCAAAAATTAAATCAGTATTTTTTCATTCATATTTTAATATAAAATTCTATTTTAATGAATACAGATTTAAATATTTTGATTTTGTTTTTAATAGAGTGTTTTTGGATAACCTTACATTTTAAATGACTAACTATGAATAAATTCAGGCTAAATTAATTAATTAATTAAAAATTCTTACTTTATTAGTTTTACTGGTTTTTAGAAATTAATTAAAGATATGCTTGAATCACTGTTTAGCGAATATCTTTCTCTAATTAAATAATAAATGTAATTACTTCCAAAATCTTTCTTATATTTAATAGCTTATATATTACTCAAAGCAACAGAAATATTTTTTTCTTAAAAATATCTAATTTAATTCAAATATGGATGTTTAAAATCACAAACTATAAAAGTGAAATATTGCATAAATTATCAATTAGATAATAAAAAGCTCATTATAAAATAAATTTAAATACATATTTTAAAAAGAAAGTTAAAATATAAAATTTTATTTATTAAAATTTTGCTTGGTTTCTTCTAATTATTTTATATTAATGACTTAACTGAATTTTTTAGGTATTAATAGATACATTTGTACAAAAATTTTTATATTAAATTAAATAATATCACTTATTCCTTGTTTTATATTTTTAAATAAATATTAAACAAACAAATAAACAAATAAATAAATAAACAAACAAACAAAAGTAATATTTTTTATGAGTTTATTATTTTTAATTTTCATATGAATATAAAATACCATAACTCTTTCTAATATCTTATAATTCGAAATTTATTTTAAATATTCATTTTCAAATAGTTTTAGAAAAAATATTTGAAATAGTAAAACTTTTTTACATATAATTTTGAATTAAAATTATGGTAGAATTTTAGTTATATTTTGATTATTCAATAATTAAAAAAAAGCCTAAATTTAATTAATTTCTTTATTTTAAAAAGTTCTGATTTAAAATCTGATTCTCTTTCATGGTCATTGTATCTTAATTTTTAAATAAAATGATTAATAAATTGATTAAAATAAAAAAAAAATTCATCTTTAATTGTTTTATAAACTAAAATAATATGTAAAGAACTTTACGATAGATCAAGTTATAAACTTAGGAGCTGTTTGCATTTACGTAAAGAATTGCAAAATTATAGTAAGGCTTAATTATTAATATTGTTCGACCTTTATTATAAAATGTAATGATTTTAATGCTATTAAAAGATAATTTAAATATAAATATTAAATTAGTAAAAAAATAATTAATAAATTTACCCTAAAAAAATTTCTAAGTTTTAAATAAAACTCATTTTTTCTAAAGCTAAACCTAAGTTAGATACTCCTTATCCCACTAAATTATTTTATCTTAAATGATAAAAGTAATTAATTTGATAAAGTCTTCTGAAAGTTGAAAGTGAAATAAAAGTAGTTAGTTTACGTCAAATTTAAATTGAAAGTGGAAATATTATGGCATTTTGCCAAAAGATTGCTGAAACCAGTTAGACCTGCATCGGATATTTGATTTAGGCTTTAAAGGTTATAAAAGATTTATTAGTTATAAAAATTGAAGCTTAAGATGAGGTATTTAATATTTACGATAAATCTATATCTAAAGTACGGAGATTAACACAATTAGCTAAAGCATGGCCTAGCCCTAATAAGCCCTCATCAAAAATACTATTGTGTCTAAAATGAAAGTAATTATTTTTGAAATTACTTTTATTTATATTAAATATATTGATTACTTAATACCAAGTTAGATATATTTCAGATTTTCACAGTTGGAGAAAGTTGATGGTAACAGTTCTACTTTATTATTGCTTCCAATAGTGTTATTACTATTAAAATTAATTAACAAATAAATCTAAGTTAAAATAACCTTTTTTCAAAAATAAATTTTTTATTATTTTTACTTTAGTCTTAAGATTATTTTGTAAATATTGATTAGATTTTGGAATCCAGAAATTCCATAATTAGATATTTTACTGTCACTAAAATATTATAGAATAAAATTGAATTCTCAATATTATTAGCTTTTTAAATATGATAAAAAATATACTCAAGATTAAGTATTAAAGTATTTAGACTATGAAATTTCACTAAATTTTATGCTAAATTATATAGCCCTTAATCACCAATATTACTTTTCCTTTTTTATATAACACAAAAGTTAGTAAAATCGAATTAAAAAAAAAAATAATTAATTATTTATTTATTTAAAATTTTTTTTTTTAGTGCCAGAATATTTTTAGTTTTTTTAGTACTGATTTATAAAAATATCTTATTCATATGTTTTAATAAAAAATTTCTTTTATTTGTAAATAGATAAATTATTTTAATTTTTCATACAAGAGATTAAGCTGCAAAAAAGATAAATAATCTAAGCTTTGAAGATTAGCAATAAAATTAGAAATACCCTGAACTCCTATTTTATTGTTTCTTAAATATTTAAAAATTAATTGAATAAATAAATATATTTTTTAACAAAACTAATTAGTAAATTTATAACTAATTTGATAAAATAAAGTCTAAATTTCAATAAATATTAGAAAAAAATTCACTCTAGATCTACAATCAAAGATTTTATTTTTTTGCATTTTGATAAACAAATTCCTAATTCAGATGCTCCTTTTAAGCTAATCTTATTATATCTATTATAATATAAAAATTTAATTTATTTTTGTAATAAAATTTTAAGCTCTTGATTTGTTTGTTTGTTCATGATCAAATCAAATTAAGAATGTGATTTTATGTAATTTAAAAAACTAATTTGTAAAATTAATAAATTAGTAGGGTTATTAACTACAAAAAAATAAAGATTCTTACTCAATTTTGAGAAGTAAAACTTCTAGATTTGAGCATTATTATATTGAGCTTCCTATCTCACAAATTTTTTCATCATTAATATTATTGAACCTATTAGTTATAAGGTGAGGGAAGATTTTAAGTATAATGTACTAAAATATATTTATTGATATGAATGCAGCATATACATGAAATTGAGAGTAAGATCAACATGATCAATCAATGAAGAGTTAATAAACTTTTTAATTTTAAGTTAATAATTTTTATTTAAAATAAATATAGTTAATTTAGTTACTTCTTCTATTTAATTATATTTCTATTTTTATTTCTAAATCATTTTATTTTTTTTTTATTATCTAAAGACAATAATTAATTAATTACTTATTTTTTTATTAATTAATATCACTTTACTATATACCCTAAATCCTAATTAATTAAGACCTAATATATTTACTTATTGCATATTTTTATTTTTTTGATCACTTATTATTTTTATTTAAATTAATGGAGTCGCCTATATACTTCATCCCCCCCGAACTAAGTTAAAAAAATTGTGCGCAAAATTACCAATAAATGGTTGTTCAGCGCAATTTAAAATAAATTAGCTTTATTAAATGTTGATTTATTTAAATTTATTCTAATTTTGATAATTTAGAAATAATTTATAAAAATTATATTTTAGTATCTTTATGAAAAATTTTATATTTATTTTTGTTAACAATTAGTGAATCAAATAAAAAATGGAAATATTTTTATTCATACATAAATATTTCAAATAAATAGATAGTGCTTGTTTGCTTGCTTGATTTAATTTAGAAGCACTTTTGTTTGCTTGTTTGATTAAAAAAATTGCAAATTTAATCAAATGTTTTTTAAAAAAGCAAAAATCATTCCTTTTTGAGATCAAATTAGATTTTACCTTCATCAAAATTCTGATAAGTTATGAATCAAAAATTTTACAAAAAATTGTAATTGACAGCAATGTAATTAACAAATATATAATTTAGATAAATTTATCTCAATAAAATTCTTTAGATCATTAATAAATGCTAGTAAGCAATATTAATTTCTTCAAAAGGTAGAATATTAAATTTTTTAAATAGATTAAGTAATTTTTTTATTTATTAATGCATTTTGAAGATTGTTTTATTTTTTATAATAAATTTATATTATTTTATTCATTCATTCATCCATCTCTTTCCTTAACAATTAATTAATTAAAGCTCAAAGTAAATATGAGGTAAGAAGTAAGAATTTATTAGATAATATCTAAATTAGATATTAAAATAGAAAATACTTAATTATTTTTTATTTCATCAGAAAAACAGATAAGAATGAAAGGAAAACAGTGAGAAAGCTAAAGCATATCATGTGTCTTTAATATAAATTAGGATAGAAAGGTAATTTCAGATAATAATAATTAATTAATTAATTAATTAATAAATTAATAATCAAAAAATTTTAAAGGCAAATAAAAATAAAAAAATGAAGTAACAGAATAACTCTTTTATTAATCTAGAAGATGTATCTATCCTTATTACTTTTATTTAATATTATAAAATATTTTTTTTAAATAAATAGTTAATGAGATCAAGCTTGAAAGCTCTAACTCTTATTGACTTACAGTTAAAGTAAGAATTACTTATAAAAATTTATTCATTCATATTTAAATATAAATTTTTAAAAACAATATTTTTTTTAATTCAAAATATTTTAAAACAAACTTTTTCTATTTTTATGAATTTACAAAATTAAGAATTAATAAAATTAATTTAATATTTTTCATTCAATAATTAATTTATTCTTAAATTAAATTCTTTTGTTACTATTTATAAAATAAATAGAAATTGTAATCTTAGTAATGAATAAATTGCTTAGCTTAACACTTCTTTAGGATAATGTGAAAAATTAGAATCTTTAATATTAAATCTTAAGTAATAATTTCACTTTATTTTCTTTAATTTCATAATTAATCATTTTTTTTTGCTCTTAATAAAACATTTAGTAAGGAAACTATTTCAGATGATAAAATAAATAAATAATATGCAGACTTTATTAATTAAAGATAAATAAGGAATTTAGTTGGTGCTAATAATATGAGGTAAATATAATGTGTATGTTAATAAATCTTTAATATTACCAACAAATTGTTTAATAAATTATAATATTATCTAAAACCATAGTTATTTCTTTATTTATTTCTACCATTTAAAAAAGCTAAAAGTTTGAACCTTACTTTTTAAATTATGCTAAATAAAATATTAATTAATCTATCCATCTATATCTTTTTTCTAATTTAAAAATATAAATAAATTAAAAATGAGATAATTTTATTTTATTTAAATAGCAATGATTAAATATATGCTCAAATTTTATTTTTCAAGCATATTTTTAACGGATCAACTATTAAGAAGCCTAGGTAAAATTGAATTATTGATTGATTGATATCGAATTATTGTTAAATTTTAAAGATTATAAGAAATTTAAGCATAAGGAAATATTCTATTAGAAGAAACTATGAGCAATCTAATTAATCTTAACAGTTTACAATTAAATTTAGAGTATTTATTCTTTTTTTAATTTATTTATAATTAAGTAAATAGCTGAAAACTCATTAAAATTTTTCATAATTTGTACTGTATTGTATTAAATTTTAATTTATAATAAAAGTGGAAATTAAATTGGAGATGAAGGTACAATTTGGATTTATACAGTATTATGTAGATGCAAAACACTTACTAACTTAAATCTGTAGCTTTGGTAATATTATTTTAATTATTTTAAACATATTCATTTATATTTATTGCTTTGTTTCAAATAGCAATTATTTATTAAAATATTTATTTTGAAAGGGATAATAAATTGGGTGAAAGAGGCATATCGAGCATTGCAGAAGGTATTAGCAGTTGTGATAAACTCACAGCTTTAACTTTAAACACAGCGTAAATTTTATTAAATTAAAATTTTTTTATGTAAATAATTTTATACCTAATTGTAAATAAAAATTTTTAAAAGTGCAAATTTATTTGGAAAAGAAGGTGCATTTTCTATTAGTAAAGCATTAGATCGCTGTAGAATGTTGACTGATCTAGATATTAACCTCTCGTAACTAATTTTAATTTTTTTAATAAATTTAAATTAATTGTAGACAATTTAATAAAATTTTTAATTTTTAATCCTTACTATTTTTTAAGTTGTCATTAATTTGTATTTATATACAATTCTATCTCTTATTAGCAACAATTAAATTGGAGAGGAAGGAGCAACTGCTATTTTTGTAGCACTAAGTACCTGTAAATTACTTATGAATTCAAAATTTGTGCTTGAGTAATTTTGATTTTTCATTTTTTAAAAACTAAAAGATGTTAGTTAGTTAGTCAATATTTTTTATATTTTTGGTATTTATTATTTAAAAATTTTAAATTAGCAAGTTAATTAATTTATTAACATATGATTTTCTATAATGAAAGTAACAATTAAATTGGGGATGAAGGATCATATTCTTTTGGAACTGCATTAAGTAACTTACAGTTACTTATTAATTTAAAATTTTGTCTAAGGTAATTTTAATTAATTTATTTTCTAACTTTGATTAAAAAAAGTTAACTAAATATTTATTTTTGAGATTATTGAAAATATTAATTAATTAATTAACTAATTAATAATTTGATTTACTTTGTTTGAAAAGGTAAAACAAAATCGGTGATAAAGGAGCATTAAGCATTGGTTTAGGCTTAAGTAAATGTAACCAACTTACGAATTTAGATATTGGAATGGAGTAAATATCATTTTTTTTATTACTAAAAAATTAAATAATATTTAGTCAAATTAATTTTTTGTTTATTCATAGATAACTTAAAATGTTTAATTATGTTTTCTATTTTGAATTAAATTCCAAAATATATTTAAATAATTAGTTTATTTTATATGAAAAGTGGAAATAAAATTGGAGATTAAGGAGCATAAGATATTGGATTAGGCTTGAGTAATTGCATTCAACTAACAAACTTAAAAATTTGGATATGGTGAATTTATTATTTTTTAAAAATTATGACAAAATTATTTATTCAACCTGAATTATTTTAATTTAAAATATTTTGATGTCCTTTTTTTTAATTAAACGCGATTTTAATTTATAAAAAGCTAGAATTAAATTGGGGATGATGGAGCTTCTGCTATAAGTACAGCACTTGCTAACTGCAAATTCCTTACTAATCTAGATTTGAATTTTTCGTAAAATAAATATTTTTTTATTTAAATTGATTTATATTTTTTGAAAAGGGAAAATAAAATCGGTGACAAAGGAGCATAAAATATTGGATTAGGTTTCAGTAACTACACTCAACTTACAAATTTAGAATTTTAGATAGAGTAAATTTATTTATTTATTATTATTTAAAATAATATATTATATAAATGTTTTTTTTCAAACTTAAATTATAATATATATTAAATGTCTTTAATTTTTAATTAAACATTATTTTCAATAAAAAAAGCTCAAATTAAATTGGAGATGATGGAGTTTCTGCTATCAGTGCAGCACTTAGTAATTGCAAATTACTTACTAGTCTCAGTTTTAGTATAATGTAAATTAATTTTATTTTTATTTATTTATAACTTAAAAAAGTTTTAATCATTTTATATATTTTGATAAATTTAAAAATAATTTAAAAAATTAATAAATTTATTTTTTTATGATATTTGAAAAGGTATAATAAAATCGGCGATAAAGGAGCATATAATATTGGATTAGGTTTGAGTAACTGCACTCAACTTATAAATTTAGAGTTTTGGATAGAGTAAAGTTATTTTATTTATTATAATTTAAAATAATAAATTATGTAGAAGCATATTTATTATTCAAGCTGAATTAAATAATCTTAAAATTTATAAAATAAATGTCTTTAATTTTTAATTAAATTTTATTTTCATTTATTAAAGCTCAAATTAATTTGGAGATGATGGAGCTTCTACTATTGGTACAGCACTTGGTAACTGTAAATTCCTTACTGATCTCGTTTTTCATAGTTAGTAAAATAATATATTTTTTTTTTAAATGTTTAAATTATAGTATATATTTTGATTTAAATGTCTAAATAATTAATTAATAAACTGATTTATGTTATTTGAAAAGCGAAAATGATATTGGTGATAAAGGAGCATAAAATATAGGATTAGGTTTGAGTAACTGCACTTAACTTACAAATTTAGAATTTATCATAGGGTAATTTTTATTATTTAATACTCTTTAAAATAATAATATAAAAGCTTTTTATTAAAACAGAACTAAATAAACTTAAAATTTTTAAAATAAATGTCATTAATTTGTAATTAATCATAATTTTAACTGATAAAAGAGAAAATTAAATTGGAGATGATGGAGCTTCTGTCATCGGTACAGCAATTAGTAATTGCAAATTACTTACTAATCTTTATTTTAATATTACGTAAAATAATTTTTTTATTTATTTATTGATAACTTAACAATTTTTAATTATTATATATATTTTGATTTAGATGTCAAAATAATTAATTAAAAAATTTAATAAATTGATTGATTTATTTTATTTGAATAGGGAAAATAAAATTGGTGATAAAGGAGCATAAAATATTGGATTAGGTTTGAGTAACTGCACTCAACTTACAAATTTATAATTATGGATAAAGTAAATATATTTTATTTATTATTATGTAAAAGCTTATTTATTACTCAAACTGAATTAAATAAACTTAAAATTTATAAAATAAATATATTTAATTATAATTAAACCTGATTTTCCTTTATAAAAGTTCAAATTAAATTGGAGATGATGGTGCTTCTACTATCGGTATAGCACTTGCTAATTTTAAATTTCTTACTAATCTCGCTTTTTGTATTGCGTAAAATAATTTTTTTTATTAATTTATAACCTAAAAATGTTTAAATTTTTATTTTGGTTTTTATTTAGATGTCAAAACAATTAATTAAAATAGTTAATAAATTTATTTATTTATGTTATTTGAAAAGGCAGAATAAAATCGGTGTTAAAGGAGCATAAAATATTGGATTAGGTTTGAGTAACTGCACTCAACTTACAAATTTAAAATTTGTCATACAGTAAATTTATTTATTTTATTTATTTATTTATTATTATTTCAAATAATTTATTAATTAATTATGTAAAAGCTTTTTATTTAAACTTAAATTAAGTAAATTTAAAATATTTATTAAATGTATTTAATTTTTAATTAAATTTTATTTTCAATTATAAAAGCTCAAATCAAATTGGAGATGATGGAGCTTCTGCTATCGGTGCAGCACTTAGTAATTGTAAATTGCTTACTAGTCTCATTTTTATTATTATGTAAATTAATTTTATATTTATTTATTCATAACTTAAAAAGTTTTAATCATTTTATATATTTTGATAAATTTAAAAATAATTTAAAAAGTTAATAAATTTATTTATTTTTGATATTTGAAAAGAGAAAATAAAATCAGTGATAAAGGAGCATAAAATATTGGATTAGGTTTGAGTAACTGCACTCAACTTTCAAATTTAAAATTTTGGATTAAGTAAATTTATTTTATTTAATGCAAATTCCAAATCCCCCCCCCCCCCCCTATTTCTTTATTTGTAATTTTTGATAAATGTATTAGGGGGGGGTGGGGGGGGGGAATTTGGGATTTACAATATTTGTTATTATTTAAAATAATTAATTTAGTAAAAGTTTTTCATTTAACTTAAATTAAATAAACTTAAAAAAAAAATTAAATGTCTTTAATTTTTAATTAAACATGATTTTCAATTATAAAAGTGAAAATTAAATTGGAGATGATGGAGCTTCTGCTATTGGCACAGCGCTTAGTAATTGCAAATTGCTTACTAATCTTCGTTTTAATATTTCGTAAAATCAATTTCTTAAAAAAGTTTTAATCATTCTATATATTTTGATTTCAATTTCAAAACAATTAAAATAGTTAATAAATTGATTTGTATTATTTGAAAAGGAGAAATAAAATTGGTGATAAAGGAGCATAAAATATTGGATTAGGTTTGAGTAACTGCACTCAACTTTCAAATTTAAAATTTTGGATAAAGTAAATTTATTTTATTTATTTATTTATTTATTTATTTATTACTATTTAAAATAATTAATTATGTAAAATCTTTTTATTTAAACTTAAAATATATATTAAATGTTTTTAATTTTTTATTAAACTTGATTTTGAATTATAAAAGTGGAAATAAAATTGGAGATGATGGAGCTTCTGCTATCGGTACAGCACTTAGTAATTGCAAATTGCTTATTAAACTTCTTTTTAATATTTCGTAAAATCAATTTTTAATTTAATTTATTAATAGCTTAAAAAAGTTTAAATCATTTTATATATTTTAATTTAGATCTCAAAATAATTAATTAAAATATTTAATAAATTGATTTATTTTATTTGAAAAGGTAAAATGATATTGGTGATAAAGGAGCATAAAAAATTGGATTAGGTTTGAGTAACTGCAATCAACTTACAAATTTAGAATTTAGGATAAAGTAAATTTATTTTATTTATTATTATGTAAAAGCAAACTGAATAAAATAAACTTAAAATTTATAAAATAAATATCTTTAATTTTTAATTAAATGTGATTTTCATTTTGTAAAAGTTCAAATTAAATCGGGGATGATGGAGCTTCTACTATCGGTACAGCATTTGGTAACTGTAAATTCCTTACCTATCTAGATTTTGCTATTGTGTAAAATAATTTTTTTTATTTATTAATAACTTAAAAAAATTGAAATTATTATATATTTTTGATTTAAATCTCAAAACAAATGTAAATAATGAATGAACTAATTTTTAAAAAGTAATAACCAAATCTGTTATAAAGGAGCATAAAATATTGGTTTAGGTTTGAGTAACTGCACTCAACTTACAAATTTAAAATTTTGGATAAAGTAAAGTTATCTTATTTATTATTGTTTAAAATAATTAATTATGTAAAAGCTTATTTATTATTCAAACTGAATTAAATAAACTTAACATATGTATATCACATTTCTTTAATTTTTAATTAATCATGATTTTCAATAATAAAAGCTCAAATTATATTGGGGATAATGGAGCTTCTGCTATCAGTATAGCACTTAGTAACTGCAAATTTCTTACTAGTCTCACTTTATATATTCAGTAAATTAATTTTATATTTATTTATTTATTTATTTATTGATAACTTAAAAAATTGAAAATATAATATATTTTTGATTAAAATCTCAAAACATGAATGAACTAATTTTTTAAAAGTAATAACAAAATTGGTGATAAAGGAGCATAAAATATTGGATTGGGTTTGAGTAAATGCTCTCAACTTTCACATTTAGTTTTTGGTTAAGAGTAAATTTAAAAATAATAATCTTAAATTTTTTAAGATAATAATTAAAATATATTTTTTTAAGTATTAATGAGAAGTTTCTAAAATCCTGTGATATTATCAACTGTAAAAATATAAAGTTATTGACTCTTTATACAACGTAATTACTTTTTCATTTTTTAAAATTAGATATTTATAAGTAACTAAAACAATTAATTTATCTAAAAATATAAATTTAAATATATAAAATTAGATCTAAGCAAAGAAAAACAAAATCAGAAATCAAAAGATTAGCTTAAAAAATAAAAAGATTAGTTATATTAAAAGTAGATTGAATTTACTAAAATGAATAATTAAGTATTTATTTAATTATTAATAACAGTACTTATTTTTTATAACAAAAGAGATAGAATATAATAGTTATGTAATGATTGTATATTTTTTTATTTAATACTACTGTTTTCTGAAAATCAATATATTTAGTGTCATAATTTACTTATCAGTAAAACTAAAATACAAATATTTTATGTATGCTCTTTACATAATAAAATTTTTCTTTTATATCTACTTTATTAGACATTTGTAAAAAATAAATAACAAAATTAATTTACTTTTTTAATCTTTTAGTCTCTTAAATTAGTTATATTTTAAAATTTATATGATTTAACTTCATCAATTTCAATCCATATTTACTTAAGATAATAATTTAGTTTAAACAAAATTCCAAATATCATTTTTTTAACACTTTTAAATTAAATTTCTAAATGATATAAAGAAAGTTAAATAGAAATTCAATAATTTTATTAATTCCATAAAAAAATTACTCACATAACTTTAAATTGATTAACATAAACACAAAATAACACTTTATATAGTGTGAGAAAATAAGATAATCTACAGTAAGTAAGTATATTTTAATTTTTTAAAATGTTTAAAAATTTAGCCATAAATGTAAAATGTTTGTTGGAGAATAATTAGTGCGATAGGTTTCATTTGAAATCTGATAAACTAAAAATTGCTCCAATTACATATTTTCTTATTTAAAAAAGATAATCAAAAATTTTTTGAATTAATCAAAATTATTATTTCTGATAAAAATTAATTAATAAATTAATAATTATAAAATTTTAATGGAAAATAAAAATAAAAAAATGAAATAACAGGATAACTCTTTTACTAATCTAGAAGATGTATCGATCTTTATTACTTTTATTTAATATTATAAAATATTTTTTTTAAATAAACAGTTAATGAAATCAAACTTGAAAGCTCTTACTCATATTGACTTACAGTTAAAGTAAGAATTACTTATAAAAATTTATTCATTCATATTTAAATATAAATTTTTAAAAACAATATTTTTTTTAATTCAAATAAATATTTTAAAACAAACTTTTTCTATTTTTTATGAATTTACAAAATTAAGAATTAATAAAATTAATTTAATATTTCTCATTCAATAATTAATTTATTCTTAAATTAAATCTTTTGTTACTATTTATAAAATAAATAGAAATTGTAATCTTAGTAATGAATAAATTGCTTAGCTTAACACTTCTTTAGGATAATGTGAAAAATTAGAATCTTTAATATTAAATCTTAAGTAATAATTTCACTTTAATTTCTTTAATTTCATAATTAATCATTTTTTTTGCTCTTAATAAAACATTTAGTAAGGAAACTATTTCAGATGATAAGATAAAATAATAATATGCAGAATTTTTTAATTAAAGATAAATAAAAAATTTAGTTGATGCTAATAATAAGAGGTAAATATAATGTATATGTTAATAAATCTTTAATAATGCCAACAAATTGTTTAATAAATTATAATATTATCTAAAAACATAGTTATTTCTTTATTTATTTCTACCGTTTAAAAAAGCTAAAAGTTTGAATCTCACTTTTTAAATTATGTTAAATAAGATATTAATTTATCAATCTATATCTTTTTTCTAATTAAAAAATTTAAATAAATTAAAAATGAGATAATTTTATTTTATTTAAATAGCAATGATTAAATATTTGCCCAAATTTTGTTTTTCAAGCATATTTTTAACAAATCAACTGTTAAGAAACTTAGGTAAAATTGAATTATTGATTGATTGATATCTAATTGATTATTTATTTTTTAATTTGAAAGATTATAACAAATTTAAGCATAAGGAAATATTCTATTAGAAGAAACTATGAGAAATCTAATTAATCTTAACAGTTTACAATTAAATTTAGAGTATTTATTCTTTTTTTAATTTATTTATAATTAAGTTCATAGTTGAAAACTCATTAAAATTTTTCATTATTTGTACTAAATTATTTTAAATAATGTTTTTTAATAAAAGTGGAAATTAAATTGGAGATTAAGGTGCAATTTGGATTTATACAGCATTATGTAGATGCAAAACACTTACTAACTTAAATCTGTAGCTTTGGTAATATTATTTTAATTTTTTTAAACATATTCATTTATATTTATTGCTTTGTTTCAAATAGCAATTATTTATTAAAAATATTTATTTTGAAAGGGATAATAAATTGGGTGACAGAGGCATATCGAGCATTGCAGAAGGTATTAGCAGTTGTGATAAACTCACAGCTTTAACTTTAAACACAGCGTAAATTTAATTGATTATTATTTATAAATTAAAATTTTTTTATGTAAATAATTTTATACTTAATTGTAAATAAAAAATTTAAAAAGTGCAAATTTATTTGGAAAAGAAGGTGCATTTTCTATTAGTAAAACATTATATAGCTGTAAAATGTTGACTGATCTAGATATTAACTTCTCGTAACTAATTTTAATTTTTTTAATAAATTTAAATTAATTGTAGATAATTTAATAAAATTTTTAATTTTTAATCCTTACTATTTTTTAAGTTATCATTGATTTGTATTTATTAGCAACAATTAAATTGGAGAGGAAGGAGCATCTGCTATTTTTGCAGCACTAGGTAGCTGTAAATTACTTATAAATTCAAAACTTGTGCTTTGGTAATTTTGATTTTCATTTTTTAAAAACTGAAAGATTTTAGTTAGTTAGTTAGTTAGTTAATTAGTTCATATTTTTTATATTTTTGGTATATATTTTTTAAAATTTTAAGTTAATAAATAAATTAATTTATTAACATATGATTTACTATAATGAAAGTAACAATGAAATTGGGGAAGAAGGAGCATATTCTTTTGGAACTGCATTAAGCAACTTACAGTTACTTATTAATTTAAAATTTTGTCTGAGGTAATTTTAATTAATTTTCTAACTTTGATTAAAAAAAGTTAATTAAATTTTTATTTTTGATATTATTTTGAAAATAATTAATTAACAATTTGATTTACTTTGTTTGAAAAGGTAAAACAAAATCGGTGATAAAGGAGCATTAAGCATTGGTTAAGGCTTAAGTAAATGCAACCAACTTAAGAATTTAGATATTGGAATGGAGTAAATATCATTTTTTTTATTACTGAAAAAATTAAATAATATTTAGTCAAATTAATTTTATGTTTATTCATAGATAACTTAAAGTGTTTAATTATGTTTGTTTTTTATTTTGAATTAAATTCCAAAATATATTTAAATAATTAGTTTATTTTATATGAAAAGTGGAAATAAAATTGGAGATTAAGGAGCATAAGATATTGGATTAGGCTTGAGTAATTGCATTCAACTAACAAACTTAAAAATTTGGATTTGGTGAATTTATTATTTTTTAAAAATAATGACAAAGCTATTTATTCAACCTGAACTATTTTAATTTAAAATTTTTTAATTTCTTTTTTTTTTAATTAAACTTGATTTTAATTTATAAAAAGCTAGAATTAAATTGGGGATAATGGAGCTTCTGCTATAAGTACAGCACTTGCTAACTGCAAATTCCTTACTAATCTAGATTTGAATTTTTCGTAAAATAAATATTTTTTTATTTAAATTGATTTATATTTTTTGAAAAGGGAAAATGAAATCGGTGACAAAGGAGCATAAAATATTGGGTTAGGTTTGAGTAACTGCACTCAGCTTACAAATTTAGAATTTTAGATAGAGTAAATTTATTTATTATTATTTCAAATAATTAATTATCTAAAAATATTTATTCAAACATAAATTAAACTAACTTAAAATATATATTAAATATCATTCATTAATTTTTAATAAAACGTTATTTTCAATTATAAAAGCTCAAATTAAATTGAAGACGATGGAGCTTCTGCTATCGGTGCAGCTTTTAGTAATTACAAATTGCTTACTAGTCTCAGTTTTAGTATTATGTAAATTAATTTTTAATTTATTTATTGATAACTTAAAAAAGTTTTAATCATATTATATATTTTGATAAATTTAAAAATAATTTAAATATTTAATAAATTTATTTATTTATGATATTTGAAAAGGGAAAATAATATCGGTGATATAGGAGCATAAAATATTGGATTAGGTTTGAGTAACTGCACTCAACTTACAAATTTAGAATTTTGGATAAAGTAAAGTTATCTTATTTATTATTGTTTAAAATAATTAATTATGTAAAAGCTTATTTATTATTCAAACTGAATTAAATAAACTTAAAATTTATAAAACAAATTTCTTTAATTTTTAATTAAACTTGAATTTGATTTATTAAAGCTCAAATTAATTTGGAGATGACGGAGCTTCTACTATCGGTACAGCACTTGGTAACTTTAAATTCCTTACTGATCTCGTTTTTAGTATTGGGTAAAATAATCTTTTTTAAAAATTTATTGATAATTTAAAAATGTTTAATTTCTGATATATTTGGATTTAGATATCAAAATAATTAATAAATTGATTTATGTTATTTGAAAAGGGAAAATGATATTGGTGATAAAGGAGCATAAAATATTGGATTAGGTTTGAGTAACTGCACTCAACTTACAAATTTAAAATTTTGGATAGAGTAAATTTATTTTATTTATTATTATGTAAACGCTTATCTATTATTAAAACTGAATTAAATAAACTTAAAATTTATAAAATAAATGTCATTAATTTTTAATTAAATGTGATTTTAATTTAAGTTAAAAATTGATTTATGTTATTTGAAAAGGGGAAATAAAATTGGTGATAAAGGAGCATAAAGTATTGGATTAGGTTTGAGTAACTGCACTCAACTTACAAATTTAGAATTTTGGATAGAGTAAATTTATTTTATATATTATTATGTAAATTCTTATTTATTATTCAAACTGAATTAAATAAACTTAAAATTATAAAATAAATGTCTTTAATTTTTAATTAAACATGATTTTCATTTATAAAAGCTCAAATTAAATTGGAGATGATGGAGCTTCTACTATCGGTACATCACTTGCTAATTTTAAATTCCTTACTGATCTCACTTTTAGTTTTGAGTAAAATAATTTTTTTTAATTTATTGATAACTTAAAAATGTTTAAATTATTAATTTGATTTAGATGCCAAAATAATTAATTAAAATAGTTTATAAATTGATTTATATTATTTGAAAAGGGAAAATAAAATTGGTGATAAAGGAGCATAAAATATTGGATTAGGTTTGAGTAACTGCACTCAACTTACAAATTTATAATTATTGATAAAGTAAATTTATTTTATTTATTATTATGTAAAAGCTTATTTATTATTCAAACTGAATTAAATAAACTTAACATAAATTTTTAATTAATCATGATTTTCATGAATAAAAGCTCAAATTAAATTGGGGATAATGGAGCTTCAGCTATCAGTAATGCACTTAGTAAATGCAAATTTCTTACTAGTCTCACTTTATATATTCAGTAAATTAATTTTATATTTATTTATTTATTGATAACTTAAAAAATTGAAAATATAATATATTTTTGATTTAAAACTCAAAACATGAATGAACTAATTTTTAAAAAGTTATAACAAAATTGGTGATAAAGGAGCATAAAATATTGGATTAGGTTTGAGTAAATGCTCTCAACTTTCACATTTAGTTTTTGGTTCAGAGTAAATTTAAAAAAAATAATCTTAAATTTTTTAAGATAATAATTAAAATATATTTTTTTAAGTATTAATGAGAAGTTTCTAAAATCCTGTGATATTATCAACTGTAAAAATATAAAGTTATTGACTCTTTATACAACGTAATTACTTTTTCATTTTTTAAAATTAGATATTTATAAGTAACTAAAACAATTAATTTATCTAAAAATAAATATTTAAATATATAAAATTAGATTTAAGCAAAAAAAAACAAAATCAGATATCTATAGATTAGCTTAAAAAATAAAAAGATTAGTAACATTAAAATGTAGTTTGAATTTACAAAAATGAATAATTAAGTATTTATTTTTTTATTTATTAACAATACTTATTTTTTATAACAAAAAAGATAGAATATAATAGTTATGTAATGAGTTTTTATTTTTTTATTTAGTACTACTATTTTCTCAAAATATAAAAAAATTTTAAGTTAAGATAACTAAAAATGAATATTTATGTGAATTGTTTGTTTGTCATGTATGTATTTTTAATGTTTGTTTAAAATATTTTAATTTTTATAAAAATTTTTTTATAAATATTTTTTTCAATTGATTGATTTACGTACAACCAAACTTTAAATAAATCACATTTGAAAATAAATACTAATAGAGTAGTAGAAATAGTGTGAGAAAATAAAAATAATCTACTATAGTAAGTAATTATATTTTAATTTTGAAAAATGTTTTAAAATTTAGTCCTTGATGTAAAATGCTTTGAGGAGAAAAAATTGGTGATAGTTGAAGGTTTCATTTATTTGAAATCTGCTGTATTAAAAATTTCTCTAGTCCTAAATTTTCTTATTTAAAAAGATAATAAAGTATTTTTTTAATTAATCAAAATTATTAATTTCTAGTAATAATTAATAAATTAATAATGAAATAAATATTAATAGTAAATAAAAAGATGAATTAACAGAATAACTTTTTTAATAATCTAGAAGATGTATCCATCTTTATTACTTCTATCTAATATTATAATATATTTTTTTTAAAAAAATAGTTAATGAAATCAAATTTGAAAGCTCTAACTTGTATTGAGCTATAGTTGAAGTAAGAATTACTTATAAAAATTTATTCCTTTATATTTAATCATAAATTTTGATAAATTTATAAAATGAAGAATTAATAATTAATATCTTTCATTCATTGATTTATTCAAAAATTAATTTTTTTTGTTATTATTTATAAAATAAATAGAAATTGTACTCTTAGTAATGAATAAGTTGCTTAGCTTAACACTTCTTTACTATAATGTGAAAAATTAGAATCTTTAATATTAAATCTTAAGTAATAATTTCACTTTATTTTCTTAAATATCATAATTAATTAATTTTTCTATCAACCAATCTAATATTTAGTAAGGAAAGTATTTCAAGTGATGAGATAAATTAATTATTTATTAGATTTAGATAAATAAAGAATTTAGTTGAAACTAATAATATCAGGTAAATGTATTTTGATTGTTAATAAATCTTTAATATTGATAACAAAGTGTTTAATAAATTATAATACTATCTAAACCCCTAGCATAGTTATTTATTTATTTATTTATTTCTACCATGTATCAAAAGCTAAGATAACTAATTAATCTATCCCTTTTTGCTAATTTAAAAATTTAAATAAATTAAAATAGATTGAATTTAACTTTATTTTATTTAAATAGCAATGATTAAATATATGCCCAGATTTAGTTTTTCCAAAGTATTTTTTACAGAGGAGCTCCTAAAGAACCTAGGTAAAGAAGAATTATTGATTGATATCTAATTAATTATTTATTTTTTAATTTGAAAGTTTAAAAGAAATGTAAGCTTAAGGAAAGATTCTTTTAGAAGAAACTACGATTGATCTAATTAATCTCAACAGTTTACAGTTAAATTTAGAGTATTTATTCTTTTTTTTAAAATTTATTTATAATTAAGTTCATCTTTCCTAACTCATTAAATTTTTTCATTATTTGTACTTAATTATTTTAATTAATGTTTTTTTATAAAAGTGGAAATTAAATTGGTGAAGGAGGTGCAATTTGGATTTGCACTTTATTAAATAGATGCAAAACGCTTACTAACTTAAATCTGCAGCTATGGTAATTTTATTTTAATTATATTAAACATATCCAGTCATATTTATTGAATTGTTTCAAATACAAATAAATTATTTATTTATTTATTCAAAATATTTATTTGGAAAGGAAAAATAAATTGGGCGATAGAGGGATTTAGAGTATTGCAGAAGGTATTAGCAGTTGTACTAAACTCACAACTTTAACTTTAAATACAGCGTAAATTTTATTCATTTTTTTCCAATATAATTTTATACTAATTGTAAAAACTTAAAAAGTGCAAATTTATTTGGAAAAGAAGGTGCATTTTCTATTAGTAAAGCATTAGATAGTTGTAGAATGCTGACTGATCTAGATATTAACCTCTCGTAACTAATTTTAATATTTTTTTTTAAGAATAAATTTAAATTAATTGAAGAAAGTTTGAAACTTTTTAAAATATTTAATCCTTAAAAATTGTTAAGTTGATATTCATTTTTAAATATATGACATTTCATATTTTATTAGTGACAATTATATTGGTGACGAAGGAGCATCTGCTATTTTTTTAGCGCTAGGACGTTGTAAATTACTTATGAATTTAAAATTTATGCTTTGGTAATTTTTATTTTTCATTTTTTAAAATCAATCTAAAAAAAGATTTAATATTTTGATTATTTTTAGTATTTTTTAAAAATTTTTAAATTAATAAATTAAAAGATGATAAATTAATTTATTAACATATGATTTTCTATAATAAAAGTAACAATTAAATTGGGGATGGAGGAGCATATTCTTTTGGAACAGCATTAAGCAACTTACAATTACTTGTTAATTTAAAATTTTGTTTGAGGTAATTTTTAATTTTCAAATTTTGATAAAAAAAACTTAAATAATTTATTTACTAATAATTTGTTTATTTTTTTTGAAAAGATAAAATAAAATTGGTGATTAAGGAGCATTAAGCGTTGGATTAGGTTTAAGTAAATGTAATCAACTTACCAATTTAGATATTGGGATGGAGTAAATTTAATTTTTCATTATTAAAAATTTTTTTAATTTATTTTTATTCAAATTTAATTTTAATAATTTTTAATTTATTTTAATAAAATTATGTATTTATTTATTATTTAATTAATTAATAATAGATTAAATTAAATTGGAAATGATGGAGCTTCTGTTATCGGTAGGACTATTGGTAACTGTAGATTCCTTACTAATCTCTAGCTTTAGATCTAGTAACATTAATTTTATGTTTTTTTATTAATAACTAAATAAATAAAAAATAATAATTAATTATTTTTTTTATTTTGAATTGAATATCTTACAAATATAAATAATTAGTTAAACTATTTATTTTATTTGAAAAGTGGAAATAAAATTGGAGATTAAGGAGCATAAAATATTGGATTAGGCTTAAGAAACTGCACTGAACTTACAAATTTAAAAATTTGGATTAAGTAAATTTATTTCATTTATTACTTTTAAAAAAATTATGAGAAAGCTATTTATTCAAAATGAATGAATTCAATATACTTACAATTTATAGATAAAATTTCATTCATTTTTAAAATAGCGAAAATTAAATTAAGGAAGATGGAGCTTCTGCTATTGGTACAGCACTTGGTAACTGCAATTTCCTTACTGATCTCGATTTTAATATTTCGTAAACACATTTTATTTTTATTTATTTATTTATTTATCGATAACTTAAAAAAGTTTTAATTATTTTATATATTTTTATTGAAATGTCAAAACAATTAAAATAGTTAATAAATAAATTGATTTATTTTATTTGAAAAGGAAAAATTAAGTCGGTGATAAAGGAGCATAAAATATTGGATTAGGTTTGAGAAACTGCACTCAACTTACAAAATTAGAATTTCGGATAAGGTAAATTTATTTCATTTATTACTTTGAAAAATAATTATGGAATTCTTTTTATCCAAACTGAATTAAATAAACTTAAAATTTATAAAATAAATGTCTTTAATTAAACATGGTCTTCATTTTTAAAAGTTTAAATTAAATCGGGGATGATGGAGCTTCTGCTATAGGTACAGCACTTGGTAACTGTAAATTCCTTACTGATCTCCACTTTAATATTTCGTAAACAATTTATTTATTTATTGATAATTTAAAAAAAGTTTTAATATTTTACATATTTTGATTTAAATGTCAAAACAATTTAAATAGTTAATTAATTGATTTATTATATTTGAAAAGGGAAAATTATTTAGGTGATAAAGGAGCACAAAATATTGGATTAGGTTTGAGAAACTGCACTCAACTTACAAATTTAGAATTTGGAATAAGGTAAATTTATCTCATTTATTATATTGAAAAATAATTATGGAAAAGCTTTTTATTCAAACTGAATTAAATAAACTTAAAATTAATAAAATAATTGTCTTTAATATTTAATTAAACGTGATTTTCATTTTCAAAAGTTCAAATTAAATCGGGGATGATGGAGCTTCTGCTATAGGTACAGCACTTGGTAACTGTAAATTCCTTACTGATCTCTATTTTAATATTTCGTAATCAAATTTTATAATTTATTGATAACTTAAAAAAATTTTACTTATTTTATATAATTTGATTTTTATGTCAAAATAATTTAAATAGGTAATAAATTGATTTATTTTATTTGAAAAGGGAAAATTAAGTCAGTGATAAAGGAACACAAAATATTGGATTAGGTTTGAGTAACTGCACTCAACTAACAAATTTATAGTTTGAGTTAAGGTAAATTTATTTCATTTATTACTTTTTAAAAATTTATGTAAAAAATTTTATTATAGCTGAATTAAATAAACTTAAAATTTGTAAAATAAATGTCTTTAATTTAATTAAATTTGATTTACATTTATAAAAGCTCAAATTAAATTGGTGATGATGGAGCTTCTACTATCGGTACAGCACTTGGTAACTGCAAATTCCTTACTAATCTCCTATTTGATATTACGTACAATTAATTTTATTTTTATTTATTTATAGATAACTTAACAAAGTTTAATTTATTTAATATAATTTGATTTAAACTTCAAAACAATTTAAATATAGCTATTCTCGAACAATTATTTTTTGAGTTAGAAATATACATTTAATATATACCTGTTCCTGCATTTGAAATATCACGGATCATGATATAATGATTTGTGATATTTCAAATAATTTCACTCTCGGATAAACAGATTTCCGACTTTCAGAAATCCTAGTAATCGAGAAATTACAGTTTATATATACTTCCTACTTAAGAAATAATTATTACAGTATAGCAATAGTTAATATATTGATTTATTTTATTTGAATAGGGAAAATAAAATCGGTGATAAAGGAGCATAAAGTATTGGATTAGGTTTGAGTAACTGCACTCAACTTACAAATTTACAATTTTAGATAAGGTAAATTTATTCAATTTATTTATTTATTATTATTTAAATAATGATGTTAAAGTTTAATATTCAAACTGAATTAAATAAATTTAAAATTTATAAAATAAATATTTTTAATTAATTTTTGTGATTTTAATTGATAAAAGCATAAATTAAATTGAGGATGATGGAGCTTCTAGTATCGGTACAGCACTTGGTAGCTGCAAATTGCTTACTAGTCTTCATTTTAATATTTCGTAAAATCAATTTTATATTTATTTATTGAAAAATTAAAAAAGTTTGAATTATTTTTTTTTATTATGATTTAAATTTCAAAACAATTTAAATTGATATATTTTATTTGAAAAGGTAAAATAAAATCAGTAATAAAGGGGCATAAAGTATTGGATTAGGTTTGAGTAACTGTAATCAACTTACAAATTTAGTATTTCATATTAAGTAAATTTATTTTATTTATCAATATTGATTATAATTATTTATTTTAAAACTTTTTATCCAATCAAAATGAATTAAATAATCTTAAAATATATAAAATGTCTTTAATTTTTAATTAAATATGATTTTCATTTATAAAAGCTTAAATTAAATTGGTGATGATGGAGCTTCTGCTATCGGTACAGCACTTGGTAACTGCAAACTGCTTACTAATCTTCACTTTAATGTTTCGTAAAATAAATTTCTGATTTAAATGTCAAAAAAAACAATTTAAATTGATTTAATTTGTTTGAAAAGGTAAAATCAAATTGCTGATAAAGGAGCATATAATATTGGATTAGGTTTGAGTAACTGCACTCAACTTACAAATTTAAAATTTTGGTTAAGGTAAATTTATTTAATATAATATTATCTAAAAGCTTTTTATTCAATCAAAGTTAATTAAATAAGTTTAGAATTTATCAAATGTCTTTAATTTTTAAATAATTTTTATTTTCATTTATAAAAGATCAAATTAAATTGGCTGTGATGGAGCTTCTACTATCGGCACAGCACTTGGCAACTGCAAATTCCTTACTGATCTCGATTTTAATATTTCGTAATCAAATTTTATACTTATTTATTGATAACTTAAAAAAGTTTAATTATTTTATATTTTTATTGAAATGTTAAAACAATTAAAATAGTTAATAAATTGATTTATTTTTATTGAAAAGGAATAATAAAGTCAGTGAAAAAGGAGCATAAAATATTGGATTAGGTTTGGGTAACTGCACTCAATTAACAAATTTATAATTTTGGATAAGGTAAATTTATTTTATTTATTTATTTATTTATTATTTTTGAAAATAATTAATTATGTAAAAGCTTTTATTCAAACTGAATTTAATAAACTTAAAATTGATAAAGTAAATGTCTTTAATTTTTAATTAAATGTGATTTTAATTTATAAAAGATCAAATTAAATTGGGGATGATGGAGCTTCTACCATCGCTACAGCACTTAATAATTGCAAATTGCTTACTAATCTCACTTTTATTATTAAGTAAAATAAATTTTACATTTATTAATAGATGATTTATTAAAATTTAAATAATTTATATTTGTTGGCTTAAATCTCAAAAAAATTAAAATAATTAATGAACTAATTTTTAAAAAGTTCTAATAAAATCGGTGATAAGGGAGCATAAGATATTAGATTATTCTTAACTAACTGCACTTAACTTACAACTTTACTATTTATCTCAGAGTAAATTTCATTTATTACAATTGAAAAAAATTTATGTTAAAGCTTTCAAGATTGTTATTTAAATATCTTTATCTTATAAGTAATGATGAGAAGTTTTTAAAATCTAGTGATACTATCAACTGTAAAAATATAAAGTTATTGACACTTTTTACAACGTAATTATTTTTTTATTGTTTAAAATTTATACTTATAAGTAAGTAAGTAAAACAATTAATTTATCTAAAAAATATATTTATATATATAAAAAGACAATTCAGTATAGAATCATACTTAGAAATCAAAAGATTAGCTTAAAAAATCAAAAGATTAGTTAAATTGAATGTATTTTGAATTTACTAAAATTAATAATTAAATATTTATTAATTAATTAATTAATAGTATGTATTTTTTTATAACAATAAAGATTGAATATAAAAGTTATGTAATAAATATATATTTTATAATGTAATTCCGTTTTCAGAAAATCAATTTATTTAATATCATAATTAAATAATCTAAAAAGTTTGAAATCACAAATATTATTAGATATAATAATCAGTGAGTGATATTTCAAATGCAGGAACAGGTATATATTATATTTTAAAATTTATGAGGTTTAACTTCGTCAAATTCAATCCATATTGATTTCGATTTAATAGTTAGTTATTGTTGTTTTATTTCAAAATAATAAAATAATGATTTAAATGAAACCAAATCCTTTAAATATAGCTTGAAAAAATATAAATTACTAAGAAGAACAAAATAAAAATCTAGTTTACAACAAATAATTTCATATATTTTAATTTATTTTAGGAATATTTAGAATTCTTATTTATTTTTAGATTTATTTTTTGCTTTGATGATAAAAATTACTTTATCAATTTTGTTTCATTTTAAATTAGCATTGTAAAGTAGAAATTTATTCTAATTTATAAGACTAAAAATTTAACGCCCATTTAATAGGGATATATAAAAGGGTTATTAGTATAAGCAGATTTAAGATAGGAAATATTATTATTATTTATTTCAAGTTCATGTGGTTGATCAGCTTTGCATTAATTATTTTTATTGAGTTAGATTGTTTTTGATACAAAATTTTGATATCAGAATTAAATAACAAAGGAGATGAAATTACAAAATTGTCTGACTTGTCTAAATTAACAAAGCAACTATTTTCATATTTTACTATGTATTGATCTGGTTTAATAGTTATTTTGTATTCTTCAGTAAAGAGACTTATTTCAGGCAAGCTTTCAGCTTCATAGCATTAACAATTATTACAACTTCTATAAGTAAAATCATCAGGGATATTATAATTTTGCATTACCATTTCTAGAAGATCTTTAGGGATATAAGTAGTGTCATTAATTTTACCACTCTGATCTGTAAGCTAATCTAATGTGATTCGCTTTTGTTTTATTTTATCAGTAAAATCTTCACCATCTAAATAGATTCCATAGCTCATAATTTGAAAAGTATCTGAGTTGCTAACCAATGGATTAGAGGGATTGTTATAGTATTCTGAATTAATGTCTAAATCAAAGGTAATATCAATACTGTTTGTCTATATGAAAGTAGTGTCACTTATTGGCAAATCATATTTAGATCCACTTAAAATGTAGTCGCTTGTGCTAATAGCATTTTCTTAATACATTTAATCAAAGATGTTGTCAGTTATTTTATTGAAAACAATTACACCATTATAATAAATTTAAATTAAATCATATGCAAACTGAACACAAGCAAATTGATAATTAGACTTTATTTTGTTATATGATAATACATCTTTAGCATATACTCCAGATATTTATCCTCCATAACGACTTTATTCTTTTCTTTCAAATGGTTTCTCTATTTAAACAGTTGAACTTTTGTCTATGCTATAAAATTTTTTAACTCCAATGTTGTACAACTACTCATAGTACTAATAATTAGTATCCCTTATGCTTAAGTCAATGATAAATTATCCCAGATTAGAATTATCAGACAATGTACCAAAATAAGCTTGCAGTTTGAGAGGAACTGCTGGAGAACCTAAGTTAAAATTAATTAAAGTAGATAATTGTGTATAGTCTGTACGAGCGCTCATCGTTTCAATGCAATTTATATATGGAGAAATTATGGCTCCAATGATTATAATTGCTAAGAGATTCTTCATATATATTTCGTTTATACTAAATATATTTCTAATTAATTATTTCTTTGTTTCTGAACCATAATTAGATAGAACTTCTTAAATAATTGCTTAAGCAAAAAATGATGAGTTGATTGTATTGGATTATCAAAATTCATTTATTAACTTAATGTGCATCATCAAAAATTTTCAAATGTAATTATAATTTCTTTTATTATAATATCAGCTTTCCTATTAATTTAATAGGTTTCCTAATTAAGATTTTACTTACATTTAATTGAATATTTAGACCTTCTAAAAAGAAATAATTAATGCTTTTCAAATATTTTTGTATTTATTTAATCTTTTTTATTTTTAGATTTTTTGATCATGATTTATTTATTTTTTTTGAATGAACAAAATTCTGAACAATTTCTTTTCCTTATCAAAAATTATTAAAAAATTTTTTATCTACAAGAAATGGCCTTCATCAATATGGATTTTTTAAAAAGTATCAAAGTTATGGAAACTCTATTAGCATCTGCTCCTAGCATAAGGTCAATAGAAAGTATTTTTGAAATATTTTAAATAAATTTACTTGAACTCATAAACTTTTGTATTTTATATTGTTTTTTATAAAACAATGAATATAAAAAGCAAAAGAAATCTTTTACATACTCAATTTATATTTTTTTCTATCAATCATAAAAAAAGTAAAGAATCTCATTAAAATAAAATGGTTGAAAATACCTTAAATAAATTAATTTATAAAACTTTCAATATAAAGATAAAATGAATACAGGTTTACGTTTATCATTTTACTTTCAAAATGTAAAATAAATGTTGACCTTTAGTCTAAAAATTATAAGCAAATTATAAAAAAAGGTAAAATGATATTTTATTGGTGTTTATTATATTGTTATTTTGAATTTTTAGTAATTAAATTAAACTTTTAATTTAAAGTTTTTGATCATAATTTTCAAAATAAAAAACCTTTATTTTTTAAAAGGGTACAAAGAGGTGTTTGCTTTGCTTTATTTTTAACTTAGTGATTTATTTTAGAAAAGGAAGAAAAATAAATAACATTTTGCAAAATCATTCTATAAAATGTATGTTGATAATAAAAATTGTTGAACATACCTTAAAATAAATAATTTATATGATTTTTAAATATTAAGATAAGACAAATAAATATATGTTTATTTGATGATTTTGAAGAAATAACTCCCCTGTTTTTATTTAGACCCTGTTTATCATTTATGCTAATATCAAAATCAAATTTTAGTTAAATAATTTTATATAAGCATTTTGTTTGGAATTAAAGAGTTAGTAAATCATTAAGTATAAATACTCTTTCTAATGCTTTTAATTTTTGAATTTCTTTAATAATGAATGTATTTGAAAAAATATTCAAATAAATAAATAAACACTTACATTAAAATATAATGTCATGAATTTAATTAAGAAATAAGTCTTAATTAAAAAATAATAATAAATCGACTATTTAAAGCAAAATAAAAGATAAAATGGACCCAAAAAATATTTAAAGAGATAGTCTAATAAAAGGATTAAATGAAGATATTGTCAAAGATTTTCTAAAGCAAACAAATTATAATTTTATAAAAGTATTGAAAAAAGGAAATTTATCAATTTTAACAGCAGCATTTTCTTAGAAATTGAGATGTTAAGTTGCAATCAAGATTTATTTAAAATAAGATGATTAAGATTCATAAAATCTTTAGGCTTTTGAAAAACAAATTTATAAATTACAGCAAATTAATTGTGAAAAATTTGTTTTAAGCATAATTGAAATGATTTAAGATGAAGAAAGAGGGTTAATTGGTATTGTTATGGAACTTTGCGACTGTAATAAACAAAAACTATTTTTAAAAGAAATTAACATTAATCAAATAAATAAAAGGCAATTTAAAGACTATTTTAGAACTTAATAAATTAAATATGAAATAAATATATGTGATGGCCTATTAACTATTGAAAGGTTTGTTTTTGTTATAAGATAAAGGTATTTTTAATAGCAATATTAAGTCTACCCAAATTTTATACAGCAAATAAAAAAATTAACTACTCATAGGTATAATTTATTTCTTGTTGAATTCAAACCAAAAAAGTTTAAAATAAATAAATTAAAATAGCTCAATTACCTAAGAACCTTAACAATACTTCATCTGGAGAAGATGTGTCTGTAAATTAATTTTTATAAAGCTATGTTGTTAAATAGATTTTAAATAAATTGCTTAAATAAAATGAAAAAAAATTAGTAGTTATTTAATTCTACTTGCTTATATTATAATAAATTTTAAGATTTTTTATATTTAATAAATGATGAGAATCATATTTTTTTTACAAAAAGAATGAAGTGTACTCAATAGGAGTATTGCTGATTGAAGCTTTTCTATAGAGAGCAGTTACAGAAAAGGAAAAATCATTATTGCAATTTTAAAGCATTTATTCTACTTTTCTGTCTTTAAGCAACTCAGAAGAACTTGAATTTATTAATAATATACTTTCTAAATTGGTAGAGCCTAGTAAAGACAAAAGTATTTAAATTTATACTGTCCTTTAAAGCTTAGAATCATTTGAAGTTGATGATGAATTACTTAAATAGCTTAAGCTATAAAAGGAATTTAGAAAACTTGAAATATTTAAATTTGAAGAAATATAGAAAGGAACTGACTATGAAATATTGCATATTGATCTGAAGTATATTTTTTATTTTTTTTATATAAATTTATATTACTTTATTTAATTTATTGTTATTATTTTTATTTTAAATCTAATTTTATTTTTATAGATTGCAAAAAATTGATGATAACCGAGCAGATTATATTGGAAGCACATTAGAAAAATGTTAAAATTTAACATCATTGTTTCTCAACTTAGGGTAATTTTTTATTTTTTATAAATAATTTTTATCTATTAAAAAATTATCTTAAAATTTTTAATTATTTGATAGTTAATTTTAGTACTAGATGGCTAGTTTTTTATTTATTTTTAATTCAAAGAAAAAAAAATTATTCTTTTCGCTAAAACATCATCAATATATTCTATTTATTTAATAATTAAGATTAGTTTAAAATGTTTATTAAAACTCAAATATTTCTTTTAACTTAAATAGCTATAATTAAATTGGATAACTAGGTGCAAATTTAATTGGAATGGGTTTAGAAAAATGTTAAAAAATTACTTCACTAGATCTCGTTTTACAGTTTTTTTTAACTTTATTTAGAAATAGTTAAATTTTACAAAATGTATTTTTAAGTTAAAATTAAATTTTAGTAGAAGGAGCAAAAAGTATCGGAGAAAGATTAGAAAATTGTTAAAATATTAATACTTTAAGTCTTGATCTTGGGTAACCAAATTTTTTTATAGTTTTTCTTTTAGGTATTTCTTAATAAATCTGATAATTAATTATATTTTAAACTTTAAGTTTATTGTGTTAGTAGCTTATTTAATAAACTCATTAAAATTCAAAATATCTAAGATACTTATCGCAAATACTTTTGAAACAAACAAGTGAGATTGTGAATTTTTAGAAAATTAAAATAAAAAATTTCATCTTTATAAGCAGAAAAATTATAAATATATAATAAAAAAGAAATAAATAACTGAGATAAATTGATTTCATAATTTAATAGGGAAAATAAATTTGGTGATAAAGGTGTAAAAAATATTACTTTGAGTTTAGAAAAATGTCAGAATATAAAATAAATTCATCTTGATTTTGGGTACATTTAATACATAAATTAATTTTTATTAAAGTTTTTTCCTAATTTACTTTTAAAGAATAAAATGTTTTAAATTTGATTTATTTCTTTTGTTTTTAATTGAAGTTTATTTTTTCAAAAATATTAATAAATTGATTAAATTTATTTATAATTTTCTTAGTTATAATACAATTTCTCAAGAAGGAGCAAATTTTATTGCAAAATACCTACAAAAATGCATAAATATAATTTTTTTGAGTCTTGACTTAGGGTAATTAATTTCTTACAAATTTATAAGTAAATGAAAAAATAGTAAAATGCTAGTTGCATATGCTTTTTTATCGTTAATTAATTAAATCTTACTTTAAAATAATTTGGAAATTAAATCAATTTTTTTGTAGTTATAACAAAATTTATTCAGAAGGACTTAAATATATAGCAACAAGCCTTGAAAAGTGCTAAAATGTTACCTCTTTGAATTTAGAACTATAGTAATTTTTTAATTGAGTTTATTCAGAAATCAAATTGATTGATTAATTGATTGATTGCATAGCTCTCAACATTTAATTGATAAATTTAATTTTGCTAGGGATAATTAAATATGCTCAGAAGGAACAACTAAATTAGGATAATGTCTAGAAAAATGCCAAAATATTAAATCCATAAGCTTGAATCTTGCGTATTTTTATTTATTTATTTATTTAAGGATTTTTGAATTAAATATTTATTTATTTTATTAATCAAATTATTAGCAAAAATGAATTTGGCATCGAGGGAACATAAAACCTTTTAAGAAGTTTAGAAAAATGTCAAAATTTACAATTTTTGAGTCTCAGCTTACAGTAAATTTATTAAATAATAATTTTCTTTTAACTTCAAATACATTTAGAAGAAATTAGTAAAAAAAATGATAATAATACAAATATTTATTACATAATATTCTCATTTAAAATATATTATTAAAGTTGGAATAAATTAGGTTCTGAAGGAGCTTTGATTGTTGGAATGAGTTTGGTGAAGTGCAAGAAAATATTAAATTTAAAACTCGATTTAGGGTAATTATTTATATTTTTCAGTGAGCAATCAATATTAAATTGATTAAAAAAAAAGTTTTAATTAAACATGAAATATTTTTTTACTGCAAAATTTATTGTAATAAAAATATTACATTTTAGAAATTAATTTTATTTTAATTAATCTTTGGGATTAATCAAAATAATTATCATTTATAGCTCTGCTTAAATTTGAAAGTTGGTATTTAATATATTTATGATAAAGAATAATTTAATTTTATTTTAATTGATCTCTGTCAAAAAAATAATCTTTTATTGCTCTACTTAGATATTAAATGTTAAATGTACATATAATATATTTTTAGGGAAAATTCACTTGGCTAAGAGGGAGCTAATAGCATTGGTATGTGCTTAAGAAAATGCTAATCGATTATTTCTTTACATCTTGATTTAAGGTAATTTACTATAAAACAAATCAAATCAAAGTATAAGATAAAAATATGCTTGCTTTTGACAAACGAAAATAAAAAATTTAATTAAAAAAAATGATTTTATTTATTAATTTATTGCTTTTTATAAATATAGATGGAATTAGATTAATGCAAGGATTGAGTAAAATCTAATATTGAATTTGAAAAAAATGAAAAGATTATATCGCATCAAAGTAGAAGTTTGAAAAAAAGAGTAGAGCAATTATATAAAGACTATATATAATCCATATTTCAAGTTTTCATGGATATGGAAAAGCAACTATTTAATTTATGTATTTGCTTTAGATAAACAAATTATAGCCAAATGCCATTCGAAAATTTAGTGAATTGAGATCACTATTTTTTGAATGGCTGATGTGTTTGAATAAGATTTATATAAAAATAAATAAATAATTTTATAATAGAATTTAATTAATAATTTTAATATATATCAATCTTTATGATTTTTCTATTAAATTTTTAATTTTAGCCTTTTTTAAAAATTTTTCTTCAACATTAACTACTAGAATTTTTTCAAATAGGACTAAATAAATAACAGGCCATCTCTAATTCCTACTATATATATTTTTAATTATATGTTTTAAATACAAATATTAAGTTTAAATAGTGAATGTTAAATTAATTTTTCTGTGATATCTATCTCTTCATAAAACCAAATATATAAATTAATATTTGATAATTAATTAATTATTATATTTATTTGTTCTTTTTATCCATTTACAATTAATTAAATTTCATAAATTGCTATCCAATATTTTTGAAAAAATAAATAAATGATGTAATAGATTAAATATTATAATGAATAAGAAGAAGTAATTATTAATTTTTTTATTAATATCCTTGAAATTTATTTAAATTAATAAAAACAGTTTTTAAGCTCTTCACTTTTATCTCATTAGGTTCTCCATATTGATTTTAAGTATATTTTATTTATAAATTTTGTTTTTATTATTATTAATATTTTTTGTATTTTAATATTCAATTTATTTAAATAAATAATTTTTATTATA
>NW_002476577.1:179451-203516 GCF_000189635.1 Tetrahymena thermophila SB210
AATTTCAATTTTTAATTAATTATTTATTATTCATTTTTTATTATTTGATATATTTTCTTCATTTTTTTCTATTAAAACTTACACTTAATAAAAGCAGTTTATTTGTTTTGCATTGTAGTATTTTTAATTATAAAAGTTAATTTAAAACATTTAAGCTCTTTTAATTTATTTGACTTGTTTTCCTTTTTCTTTTTATTATGATTTCTTATTTTTTGATTCTTTGTTAATTCTATTTATTATTGATTAATTAATCTTATTATTTCATATTATTTTTTCATTTTTTCCTCCTAATTAAGTATAGTGAAATGCCTATTTTATTTAAAAAAGGCGAAATGGAATATATCTTAATAACATAATTAATAAAGCTAAATTAGCTTAAAATAGCTTTATTTTTTAGTTTTTAGAAAGCTTTAAATTCAGAAAATGTAAAACTTGAAATTATAAATACCATATATTCTTAAAACATATCATTTTTTTTGAAAAAAATAAATTTTGAAAACCTAGGATGGAAAAAAATTAATGCAAAATATTTAAAATTTTAATTTTATAAAATATAAAACTGGTATATAAAACTCGCTTTTTGTAAATTTGTATGACAGCTTACTTTACTTAATGATTTTTTTTTCTTCAATATTAAAAAAGTGGGGATTATATTTGTTCACTGGGAGCATTAGGCTTAGGCTCTGCTTTAGAAAATTGCATTAATCTCTCAAATTTGACACTTGAACTTGAGTAAAAACAGTTTATTTGTTTTGGATTGTGATATTTTTAATTATAAAAACTAATTAAAAACAATAAAGAACATTTTTCTTTTTCTTTTTATAGTGCTTGCTTTATTTTTGTTCTTTCTTTATTAATTAACCTCATCATTTATTTTTAACTTTTGCTTTTATTATTAATTAATTAATCTTATTATTTCATATTTTTTCCTTCTAATTAACTATTTAATGAAATATTTTATCTTCAATATTTAAAAAGTGAAAATTAAATTGGTGCAAAGGGCGCATCAGGTTTAGGTCTTGCTTTAGCAAAGTGTATTAATCTCTCAAATTTGACACTTAATCTTGGGTAAAAACAGTTTATTTATTTTGGATTGTGATATTTTTAATTATAAAAACTAATTAAAAACAATAAAGAACATTTTTCTTTTTCTTTTTATTGTACTTGCTTTATTTTTTGTTCTTTCTTAGTTAACTAAGCTCATCATTTTATTTTCAACTTTTGCTTTTATTATTAATTAATTAATATTATTATTTCATATTTTTTCTTCATTTTTTCCTTCTAATTAACTATTTAATGACATATTTTATCTTCAATATTTAAAAAGTGTAAATTAAATTGGTGATGAAGGTGCATCAGGCTTAGGTTCTGCTTTAGCAAATTGCATTAATCTCTCGAATTTGACACTTGACCTTCAGTAAAAACAGTTTATTTATTTTGGATTGTGATATTTTTAATTATAAAAACTAATTAAAAACAATAAAGAACATTTTTCTTTTTCTTTTTATTGTGCTTGCTTTATTTTTTGTTCTTTCTTTGTTAACTAAGTTCATCATTTTATTTTCAACTTTTGCTTTTATTATTAATTAATTAATCTTATTATTTCATATTTTTTCTTCATTTTTCCTTCTAGATAACTATTTAATGATATACTTTTTCTTCAATATTTAAAAAGGGATAATGAAATTGGTGACGAAGGTGCATCAGGCTTAGGTTCTGGTTTAGCAAAGTGCATTAATCTCTCAAATTTGACACTTATCCTTTGGTAAAAACAGTTTATTTGTTTTGGATTGTGATATTTTTAATTATAAAAACTAATTAAAATCAATAAAGATCCTTTTTCTTTTTATTGTGCTTGCTTTATTTTTTGTTCTTTCTTTGTTAACTAAGCTCATCATTTTATTTTCAACTTTTGCTTTTATTATTAATTAATTAATCTTATTATTTCATATTTTTTCTTCATTTTTCCTTCTAATTAACTTTTTAATGATATATTTTTTCTTCAATATTTAAAAAGGGATAATTAAATTGGTGACTGAATTGAATTGAATTGAAATACTCGCACATAGATATGCACTCAGAATACATCTTATTTTAAATATATTTGTAATAGTTTACATTATTATTTTTGTTTTTTTCTTTTTAGTGTTTATAATGTATATAAACACATTCATTTTTATAATTATTAAGGAAAAGCCTATTAGTGAGGTGGTTTGACCTCTCACTAATAAGGCAAAATGTGTTCAGGTTAAATTGGTGACAAAGGTGCATCAGGCTTAGGTTCTGGTTTAGCAAAGTGCATTAATCTGTCAAATTTGACACTTAGCCTTGGGTAAAAACAGTTTATTTGTTTTGGATTGTGATATTTTTAATTATAAAAACTAATTAAAAATAATAAAGCTCTTTTTTCTTTTTCTTTTTATTGTGCTTGCTTTATTTTTTGTTCTTTCTTTGTTAACTAAGCTCATCATTTTATTTTCAACTTTTTCTTTCATTATTAATTTATTTATCTTATTATTTCATATTTTTTCTTCATTTTTTACTTCTAATTAACTATTTAATGATATATTTTTTCTTCTATATTTAAAAAGTGGTAATTAAATTGGTGATGAAGGTGCTTCAGGCTTAGGTTCTGCTTTAGCAAATTGCGTTATTCTCTCAAATTTGACACTTGAACTTGAGTAAAAACAGTTTATTTGTTTTGGATTGTGATATTATTAATTATAAAAACTAATTAAAAACAATAAAGCTCTTTTTTCTTTTTCTTTTTATAGTGCTTGCTTTATTTTTGTTCTTTCTTTATTAATTAACCTAATCATTTATTTTCAACTTTTGCTTTTATTATTAATTAATTAATCTTATTATTTCATATTTTTTCTTCATTTTTTCCTTCTAATTAACTATTTAATGGTATATTTTTTCTTCAATATTTAAATAGTGGTAATTAAATTGGTGATGAAGGTGCTTCAGTCTTAGGTTTTGCTTTAGCAAAGTGTATTAATCTCTCAAATTTGACACTTAATCTTGGGTAAAAACAGTTTGTTTGTTTTGGATTGTGATATTTTAAATTATAAAAACTAATTAAAAATAATAAAGATCTTTTTTCTTTTTCTTTTTATTGTGCTTGCTTTTTTTTTGTTCTTCCTTTGTTAATAAAGCTCATCATTTTATTTTAAACTATTTGCTTTTATTATTAATTAATTAATCTTATTATTTCATATTTTTTCTTCATTTTTCCTTCTAATTAACTATTTAATGATATATTTTAAAAAGTTAGAATTAAATTGGTGCAAAGGGTGCATCAGACTTAGGTTCAGGTTTAGCAAAGTGCATTAATCTCTCAAATTTGACACTTCATCTTAAGTAAAAACAGTTTATTTCTTTTGGATTGTGATATTTTTAATTATAAAAACTAATTAAAATCAATAAAGATTCTTTTTCTTTTTATTGTGCTTGCTTTATTTTTTGTTCTTTCTTTGTTAATTAAGCTCATCATTTTATTTTCAACTTTTTCTTTTATTATTAATTAATTAATCTTATTATTTCATATTTTCTCTTCATTTTTTCCTTCTAGATAACTATTTAATGATATACTTTTTCTTCAATATTTAAAAAGGGATAATGAAATTGATGCAAAGGGTACATCAGGCTTAGGTTCTGCTTTAGCAAAGTGTATTAATCTCTCAAATTTGACACTTAATCTTAGGTAAAAACAGTTTATTTGTTTTGGATTTTGATATTTTTAATAATAAAAACTAATTAAAAACAATAAAGATCTTTTTTCTTTTTCTTTTTATTGTGCTTGCTTTATTTTTGCTCTTTCTTTGTTAATTAAGCTCATCATTTTATTTTCAACTTTTGATTTTATTATTAATTAATTAATCTTATTATTTCATATTTTTTCTTAATTTTTTCCTTCTAATTAACTTTTAAATGATATATTTTTTCTTCAATATTTAAAAAGGTTAAATTAATTTGATGCAAAGGGTGCATCAGGCTTAGGTTCTGCTTTAGCAAAGTGCATTAATCTGTCAAATTTGACACTTGAACTTGAGTAAAAACAGTTTATTTGTTTTGGATTGTGATATTTTAAACTATAAAAATGAAAATAAAACAAAAAAGTTCTTTGAATTTATTTGATTTATTATTTTATCTTTTTTATTGCACTAATATTTTTATCTTTATTAATTTAAAGAATAATTTTTAATTTGAAAGTTTATTCTATTTTGATATTTATTTAAAATTTACACAAATTTATTATAAAATTTTTAGCTCAATGAATAAATTCAAAGTAATAAGCAAGTGTCTTAAATTAAAAAGATTAGTTGCCTTTAAGATATGCAGCTGGTGAAAAAAGGATGAATAAATATAAAATGTTTGAACAATATTATATATATATATTTTATTATATAATATTTTGAAAAAGTGTTTTTAACCTAAAATAAAAATAGATTTAATTATTGATTTTATATTTATAAATATCATTCATATTTTTGTAAGTAAATGAATTATTTATTATAAATAAAAAAATTTAAAAATTAAATTTACTTAAATAAATTAAATCCTCTTAAGCAAACAATCCTACGAATTCTCCAAAAAAAATCAAATAATTTGAAAGTTTTAGTTTTATATTACCGTATTTTCACGATAAGACAGCCGACCGAGAAACCGAGGACTTAAAAAATTTTCAATTTTTTAAAAAATTTAAATTATGTCTTAAGAAAATTTAAAATGATTAATTTATGTGAGGTTTTATGTTATGTATTTTTAGCATGAAATATTGAATTTAAATTTTTGTTTATTAAACTTGCAAATTAGTTAAATTAATAAAAAAAGTTTTATAAAAACACTATTTCGAGAAAAATAAATCAATTAAAAAGCTATTAAATAAATTATATTGCCTTAAATTTATTTTTTATATTTAAAAAAATATCACAATCAAAAAAAATTTAATTTTTTTTACTAAAGATTAAGTGTCAAATTTTTGTGCACTCAAATTATTTCTAATTTAATTTTTTAAGAATGGTATTTAAAAATCTTTTTGTTAGAAAAATTAAAAAATATGTTAAAATATAGAATTTTAAAGAACAAGATTAAATTCAAAATACAAATTAATAAATATTTATTTATTTATAGAGTAATTTTTTACAAATTTATAAGTAAATTAAGAAATAGTAAAAAGCTAGGTGCTTATGATTTTTTATTGTTAATTAATTGAATTTTACTTTAAAATAATTTAGAAATTAAATCAATTTTTTTGCAGTTATAACTAAATTTATTCAGAAAGAATTAAATATTTAGCAATAATAAGAAATTAATTTTATTTTAATTAATCTTTGGAAAAATTAAAATAATTATCATTTATAGATCAGCTTAGATTTTTAAATAGGTATTTAAAAAATTTATTATAAAAAATATTTTAATTGATCTCTGTCAAAAAAATTATCTTTTATAGCTCTACTTAGAAATTAAATGCTAAATTTATATTTAATATATTTTTAGGGAAAATTTACTTGGCTAAGAGGGAGCAAACATTATTAGTATGTGCTTAAGAACATTTTTATCGATTAATTGTTTATATCTTGATTAAAGGTAATTTACTATAAAACAAATCAAATTAAAGTAAAAGATAAAAATATGCGAAAATAAAAAATTTAATTTAAAAAAATTATTTTTTTTATTTATTAATTTATAATATAGATGTAATTAGATTAATGCAAGAATTGAGAATCTAATATCAAATTTTAAAAAAATGAAAAGATTATATTGCATCAAAATAGAATTTTGAAAAAAAGAGTAGAGCAATTATATAAAGACAATATAATAATCAAGATTTTAAACTTTTATGGATATAGAAAAACAATTATTTAATTTAAATATTTGCTTTAGATAAACAAATAAAAATAATTAAATAAATAAATTTATTTTAATTACCTTAAAAATAATTATTCTGCTTTATGATTTTTTAATTTGAATATTTAAGTAATTTCATTTATAAATACAAAAAAATAATAAATCTATCTATCTATCTATGTTTTAGGTTATTTATTCAATTACAAAATATTAAAAAATAAAAACATATTATATTAAAGTATTCAATATATTTTTATTTATTTTTCCTATTTCACCACTTTTTTATCACCAATAATATATTCTTAAGTTAACTAATCTTTTTAACTTGAGACACTTTTCATTCAATTATTTTGATTTATTAATTTTTGTTCTATTTTTAATATAAATTACTGTAAATTACTAAAAAAAAATAAATAGAATATAATTTTATATTTTAATTAGATAAATAAAAGTTTAGAACAATAAAAAATTATTGTGAAATCAAATAAATAAATTATAAGAACAGTTGTATTGTTTTATATTCAAAAATATCACTATTCAAAATAAATAAACTATTTTTACCCAAGATAAAGTGTCAAATTTGAGAGATTAGTGATCTTTCCTAAACTAGAGCCTAAGCTAGATAAATCTTTATCTTCTATTTAATTTTACCTTTTTAAATATTGAAAAAAAAATAAATAGTTAATTAGTTAGTTATTTAGTTAGATGGAAAAAATTAATTAAATTAATAAAAAGTTTCAGCAAAATGAAAAAAAGAAAAATAAATCAAATAAACTATTAAATAAATGAAAAGTTGGTTAAATTGTATTTTCATTTTTATATTAAAAATATTAAATTCCAAAACAAATAAACTGCTTTTACGAAAGATTAAGTGTCAAATTTGAGAGATGAGTGCACTCTCCTAAACCAAAAATTAAGCCTAAAGCCCCTTCACTGCCAATTTTGTTTTCACTTTTTAAATATAGAAGAAAAATATTTAGTTGAAATAATAAGAAATTAATTAATCATTTAATAATAAAACAAAAGTTGAAAATGAAAAAATGTGTTAAATTAATAAACATACAAATAAATAAATAAAATACAAGCAGAATAAAAAAGAAAAATAAATCAAATAAAAATCTAATAAATAAATTAAAAGAGTTAATTAATTATATTGTTTTCAATTAATTTCAAAAATATCATAATCAAAAACAGATAGATTGTTTTTACATTAGATGAAGTGTCAAACTTGAGAGATTAGTGCACTTTCCTAAAACAGAACCTAAGCTTAAGGCCCCTTCTCCACCAATTAAATTCCACCTTTTTATACATTGAAGAAAAAATATATACTTATTAAGTAAGTTATAAGGAAAAAATGAAGAAAAAAAATGAAATAATAAAAAATTAATTAATTAATAATAAAAGAAAAGTTAAAAATGTGTTAAATTAACAAACAAATAAATAAATAAATAAAAATATAAGCAGAATAAAAAAAGAAAAATAAATCAAATAAAAAGCTAATAAATAAATTCAATGTTAGTTATATTCGTTATTATTTTCAAATATATCATAATCCAAAACAAATAAGTTGTTTTTACGAAAGATCAAGTGCTAAATTTGAGAGATTAGTGCAATTTCCTAAACCAGAAACTAAGCCTGATGCTCCAATTGCACCAATTTTATTCCATCTTTTTAAATATTTAAAAAAATATATAGGTTTATTGGTTAGTTAGAAGGAAAAAATGAAGAAAAAATATGAAATAATAATAAATTATTAAATAATAATAAAATCAAAAGTTGAAAATGAAAAAATAAATTAAATTAATAATAAAACAAATAAATAAATGTATAAACACAATCACAAAAAAAGAAAATTAAATTCTAATCAAATATAAATTATAAGAGTTATTTTTTTAGTTTTAAATTCCTTTTTATATTCAAAATTAGCATAATTAATAAAAAATAAACTGTTTTTACTAAAGTGTAAGTGTCAAATTTGAGAGATTAGGGCACTTTCCTAAACCAGAACTTAAGTCTGATGCACCTTTTGCACCAATTTTATTTTCACTTTTTAAATATTGAAAAAAATAAATAGTTAATTCATAAGCAAGAAGCAAAAGACAAAGAAAAAATATGAAATAATAAGAAATAATTTAATTGAAAATAAATATTAAAAAAAATGAAAAATAAATAAATAAAATAAATTTCTAATAAATAAATAAATAAATAAATTAAAACAGTTAGTTATGTTGTTTTAAATTTATTTTTATATTTAAAAATATAACAATCAAAAACAAATAAATGTTTTACAAAAGATCAAGTGCCAAATTTGAGAGATTAGTGCTATTACCTAAACCAGAACTTAAGCCTGCTGCACCAATTGCACCAATTTAATTTTTTCTTTTTAAATATTGAAGAGAAAATATATAGTTAATTGGTTAGTAAGAAGGAAAAAAATGAAGAAAAAATATGAGATAATTAATAATAAATTAATTAAATAATAATAAAATAAAAAGTTGAAAATTAAAAAATGTAGAAAATTAACAGGTAAGTAAATAAACAAATAAAAAATAGAATATAAAAAAAGATAAACAAATCAAATAAAAAAAAAGCTAATTAATAAATTAAATGAGCTAGTTAAATTGTTTTAAATTCATTTTTATATTCAAAAATATCACAATCCAAAACAAATAAATTATTTTAACCTTAGAGAAAGTGTCAAATTTGAGAGATTAGTGCAATTTCCTAAATATGAACCTAAGCCTGAAGCACCTTCATCACCAATATAATTCAACCTTTTTAAACGTTAAAGAAAAAATATATTCTTTATTAGTTAATTTAAAGGAAAAAATGAAAAAAAATACATTCTTTATTAGTTAATTTGAAGGAAAAAATGAAGAAAAAATATGAAATAAGAAATGGATTAATATATAAATAATAAAAACAAAAATAAGAAATTAAAAAATCAGCAAATTAACAAAAAAATAATGAAATTTATAAAAGAAATACAAAAATAGAATAAAAAAAAGAAATAAATCAATTCAAAAGCAAATAAATTAATAAATTAAAAGAGTAAGTTAGTTATATAGTTTTAAATTCATTTTTATATTCAAAAATATCACAATACAAAACAAATAAATTGTTTTTACCTTAGATCAAGTTCCAAATTTGAGAGATTAGTGCATTTCACTAAACCAGAACCTAAACCTGACCCACCAATTTTACCAATTTAATTCAACCTTTTAAATATCGAAGAAAATATTTAAGCTAATTAGCAATGTAAAAGCAAGAAATGGAGAAAAAATATGAAATGATAAGAAATTAATTTATAAGTAATAAAGGCAAAAAATTTGAAAATAAAAAAATGAGTTAAATTAATAAATAAACATAGAAATAAATAAAAAAAACACAAGCAGGAAAGAAAAAATAAGTAAAATAAATAAAATAAAAGGCTAAGCTATGTTGTTTTAAATTCATCGTTATATTCAAAAATATCACCAATCAAAAATAAATAAACTGTTTTTACCATAGATGAAGTGTCAAATTTGAGAGATTAGTGCACTTTCCTAAACCAAAACCTAAGGCTAATGCACCTTCGTCACTAATTTTATTACACCTATTTAAATATTGAAGAAAAAACAAAGAGTTAATGAGTTATAAGATAAAAATATGAAATATAAAAATTAATTAATTGATTATAAAAGTAAGTTGAAAAAGAAAAAATGTATTAAATTAACATACTAAGAAATAAAAAAATAAATAAAAAACACAAGCAGGAAAAAAATAAATAAATCAAACTAAAAGCTAATAAATAAATAAATTAATTAATTAAAAGAGTTAGTTATATTGTTTTAAATTTATTTTTTATTCAAAAATATCACAATCCAAAACAAATAAACTTTTTTTACGAAAGATTAAGTGTCAAGTTTGAGAGATTAGTGCAATTTCCTAGACTCTAACTTAAACCTTATGTACCAATTAGACCAATTTAATTTTCGCTTTTTAAATATTTAAGAAATAATATACAGGTAATTAGATATTTAGATGAAAAAAATGAAGAAATAATATGTAATAAAAAGAAATTAATTAAATAATAATAAGCCAAATGTTGAAGTTGAAAAAATGAGTTTAATAAAAAACAAATAAATAGATAAAAAAACAAATCCAATAAAAAGCTAATAATTTTTTTTGTTTTAAATTCATTCATCATTATATTCAAAAATATAACAATCCAAAACAAATAAGCTTTTTTACGAAAGATTAAGTGTCAAATTTGAGAGATTAGTGCACCTTCCTAAACCAGTACCTAAGTCTGATCCACCTTAATCACCAATTTAATTTTCTCTTTTTAAATTTTGAAGAACAAATTTATAGTTAATTAGTTGGTAAGAAGGAAAAAATGAAGAAAAAATATGAAATTAATTAATTAATTAATAGTAAAAGTTGAAAATGAAAAAATGATTTAAATTAATAAACAAACAAAGAAATAAAAAAAATAAAAGAAGAATCAAATAAAAAGCTAATAAATAAATAAATAAAAAGAGTTAGTTATTATTAATATATTTTTTTATTCAAAAATACCAAAATCAAAAACTAATAAACTATTTTTACATAAGATCAAGTCTCAAACTTGAAAGATTTATACACTTTCCCAAACCAGTACCTAAGTCTGATACACCAACTGCACTAATTTTTTTAATCCTTTTTAAATATTGAAGAAAAAATAAAAAGTTAGTTAGTTAGTTGTAAGGAAAAAATGAACAAAATGTATAAAATATAAAAAAATAAATAATTAACAATTAAAATGAAAATTGAATAAAAATTAAGTTAAAATAATTAAAATATATTTTTATATAAAATTAAATGAAAATAGATGATAATTTTAATTATAAAAATAATAATGCAAATCAGATGAAAACAAATAAATAAATAAATTAAAAAAACATTAATAATAAAAATAATAATAATATTAATATGTCGAATATACATTTTTTTCAGATCAATGTGGAGAACTTAAAAAGATTAAAGTGAGGAGTTTAAAAGCTTATTTATTAAAAAAAAATAATTTAAATAATACGAATAAAAAAATAAATATTTACTTATTCTAGATTATTAAAATATGTTTTCTATTATATCATTTAATTTATTTTTATTTATTCAAAAATATTGAATGAAATTCAATTTTTGGGAGTTTAATTAATAATAAATTAATTAACTTTTATATCCAATTAGTTGGATTAAAAGAATAAAATTAACTTAAATAATTATCAAATACAAATTTTAAACTTGCTATGAGGAAGAGAATTCACAAAAAGCTAGTGTAATATTATTTGATGATTAAATCTTAACATTTCTGTTAAAAACTTCTACTTATAAAAATAATAAGAACCAAAGAAGGGTATTCAGTCATTTGTTGATAAAATTATATAAATAAATTAGTTAATTTGCTATAACTTTGATAAAATAATTTTAATTTACCAGATTTTTCTATTTTATTAGAGTAATAAGTCGAATAAGTTATTTTCGCAAGAACATGCTATTTAGGTATATATTGCATGCACCCTTTTAACGCTCTTGACTTATCTTTTTAAAATAGATTATACATTTTTATTATGGTAAATATTTTTAAAGATTAGTAAACTATGTAAATAAATTTGGATATTTATTTACTAACATAGAAATTTTAATAATCAATAAATTTGAAGAATTTATTTATTCTAATAAAGAAGCGAAGAAGTTTATGATGAGGTGAATTTGCGCCAGATATTAGTTTGTTATAACAAATTGTGGAATATATTAAATAAAAAATATAGTTAGTATTATAATATCTTTAATAAATTGTAATGCTCAATTTCCGTGCAAATTCATACTTTCATTTTATTTATTTTTGAAATTATAATAAACTAATTTATTAATTAATTATAATTCTATTATATAATATATATAAAAATCATTTTTTTAATAAATAAATAAATTAATAAAAAATCTATTTCATAATAAGTGGCATTCAAACCATGAAATTATTGGATTGCATCTTGCTATAATTAGAGATATTACAAATATTAAATTACAGAGCTAAAACAGAAAAATCTACTTATAAACATTATTTTTATAATATTTAAGTACATTAACAACTAAAATTATTTAAAATAGGACTAAATAAATAACTGGCCATCTCTAATTCCTACTATATATTTTTTTATTTTATTATTTTAAATACAAATATTAAGTTTAAATAGTGAATGTTAAATTAATTTTTCTGTGATATCTCTTCATTAAACCAAATATATAAATTAATATTTGATAATTAATTAATTATTATATTTATTTGTTCTTTTTATCCATCTATAATTAATTAATTAAATTTCATAAATTGCTATTCAATATTTTTGAAAAAAAATAAATGATGTAATAGATTAAAGAATATTATAATTTAGAAGAAGTAATTATTAATTTTTTTATTAATATCCTTTAAATTTATATAAATTAATAAAAAAAGTTTAATAGTTCTTCACTTTTATCTCATTAGGTTCTCCATATTGATTTTCGGTATATTTAATTAAAAAATATTAATTTTATTATTCTTAATATTTTTTGTATATTCAATTTTCTATTTATTTAAATAAATAATTTCTATTATTGAAATTATCATAATTTTTTATTGATTTTTATTAAAACAAAAATTTTTTACTATTTTAACTTAATTTTCATATCAATTTTTTTTAATTATTTATTAATCATTTTTTATTATTTGATATTTTTTCTTCATTTTTTGCTATTAAAACTTACACTTAATAAAAGCAGTTTATTTGTTTTGCGTTGTAATATTTTTAATTATAAAAGTTAATATAAAACATAAAAGCTCTATGAATTTATTTGATTTATTTTCTTTTCTTTTTTTTTTATTATGATTTCTTATTTTTTGATTCTTTGTTAATTTTATTTATAATTAATTAATTAATCTTTTTATATCATATTTTTTCTTCATTTTTCCCTCCTAATTAACTAGAGTGAAATGCCTATTTAATTTATAAAAGGCGATATGTAATAAATCTTAATAACATAATAAATAAAGCTAAATTAGCTTAAAATAGCTTTATTTTTGAGTTTTTAGAAAGCTTTAAATTCAGAAAATGTAAAATTTGAAATTATATATACCATATATTCTTAAAACATATCATTTTTTTTTTTGAAATAAAAATACATTTTGAAAACCTTTTTAATTATAAAAACTATTTAAAAATAAAAAAGCTCTTTTTTCTTTTTCTTTTAATTGTGATTGCTTTTTTTTTTTCTTTTATTGTTAATTAAGCTCATCATTTTATTTTCAAATTTTACTTTTATTATTAATAAATCTATCTAATTATTTCATATTTTTTCTTCATTTTTTCTTTCTAATTTACTATTTAATGATATATTTTTTCTTCAATATTTAAAAAGTGACAATTAAATTGGTGCAATGGGTGCATCAGGCTTAGGTTCTGCTTTAGCAAATTGCATTAATCTCTCAAATTTGAAACTTGACCTTACGTAAAAACAGTTTATTTGTTTTGGATTGTGATATTTTTAATTATAAAAACTAATTAAAAACAATAAAGCTCTTTTTTCTTTTTATTTTTCATGTGCTTGCTTTTTTTTTGTTCTTTCTTTGTTAATTAAGCTCACTATTTTATTTTCAACTTTTGCTTTTATTATTAATTAGTTCATCTTATTATTTCATATTTTTTCTTCATTTTTTCTTTCTAATTTACTATTTAATGATATATTTTTTCTTCAATATTTAAAAAGTGACAATTAAATTGGTGCAAAGGGTGCATCAGGCTTAGGTTCTGCTTTAGCAAATTGCACTAATCTATCAAATTTGACACTTTACCTTAAGTAAAAACAGTTTATTTGTTTTGGATTGTGATATTTTTAATTATAAAAACTAATTAAAACATTAAATCTCTTTTTTGTTTTTCTTTTTCTTTTTATTGTACTTGCTTTTTTTTTATTCTTTCTTTGTTAATTAAGCTGACTATTTTATTTTCAACTTTTGTTTTTATTATTAATTAGTTCATCTTATTATTTTATATTATTTCTTCATTTTTTCCTTCTAATTAACTATTTAATGATATATTTTTTCTTCAATATTTAAAAAGTGGCAATTAAATTGGTGATGAAGGTGCATCAGGCTTAGGTTCTGCTTTAGCAAATTGCATTAATCTCTCCAATTTGAAACTTTTTATTCGGTAAAAACAGTTTATTTGTTTGGGATTGTGATATTTTTAATTATAAAAACTAATTAAAAACAATAAAGCTCTTTTTTTCTTTTTTTATATTGTGCTTACTTTTTTTTTGTTCTTTCTTTGTTTTAAAGCTCATGATTTTATTTTCAAATTTTACTTTTATTATTAATTAGTTCATCTTATTATTTCATATTATTTCTTCATTTTTTCCTTCTAATTAACTATTTATTGATATATTTTTTCTTCAATATTTAAAAAGTTCTAATTAAATTGGTGATGAAGGTGCATCAGGGTTAGGTTCTGCTTTAGCAAATTGCATTAATCTCTCAAATTTGACACTTTTAATTGGGTAAAAATAGTTTATTTGTTTTGGATTGTGATATTTTTAATTATAAAAACTAATTAAAAACAATAAAGCTCTTTTTTGTTTTTGTTTTTCTTTTTATTGTGCTTGCTTTTTTTTGTTCTTTCTTTGTTAATTAAGCTCATGATTTTATTTTCAAATTTTTCTTTTATTATTAATTAATCTATCTTATTATTTCATATTTTTTCTTCATTTTTTCCTTCTAATTAACTATTTAATGATATATTTTTTCTTCAATATTTAAAAAGTGACAATTAAATTGGTGCAATGGGTGCATCAGGCTTAGGTTCTGCTTTAGCAAATTGCATTAATCTCTCAAATTTGGCACTTCACCTTAAGTAAAAACAGTTTAATTGTTTTGGATTTTTACATTTTTAATCATAAAAACTAATTAAAAACAATAAAGCACTTTTTTCTTTTTCTTTTTATTGTGATTGCTTTTTTTTTATTCTTTTTTGTTAATTAAACTCATCATTATATTTTCAACTTTTGCTTTTATTATTAATTAGTTCATCTTATTATTTCATATTATTTCTTCATTTTTTCCTTCTAATTAACTATTTAATGATATATTTTTTCTTCAATATTTAAAAAGTGGCAATTAAATTGGTGATACATACATACATACATACATACTCGCACATGGTGACATGCACTCGGGATAGGGGCCCTATATATAATTACTTATACATTATTATTATACGTATACCAATTTATTTATATATAATTGTGGGTAATATACTAGAAGGGAAGGGTCACCTACACCCTAATGGCATTTCTACTAATCTTCCATGATTTGACTACGCATTATGCTCGCTTCCCATTTGTATTCCAGATCTTCTGTTCAGAATGGGGCCTCCTCTTTACCTCCTATCAGATTTGGCCCTTCCCTCCTACCAAGGAGACCGCTGGTAACATTCACATTTTTACATGGAATTTCTCGAAATAAAGGGGGCGGTATAGGATTCGAACCCCCGATATCACTGCTAAGACCCTCCGACTCGCCCACTCGAGCCGCTTAGCCCTTCTTAAATTGGTGATGAAGGTGCATCAGGCTTAGGTTCTGCTTTAGCAAATTGCATTAATCTCTCAAATTTGACACTTAACCTTAAGTAAAAACAGTTTATTTGTCTTTGATTGTGATATTTTTAATTATAAAAACTAATTTAAAACAATAAAGCTCTTTTTTGTTTTTCTTTTTCTTTTTATTGTGCTTGCTTTTTTTTGTTCTTTCTTTTTTAATTAAGCTCATGATTTTATTTTCAAATTTTTTTTTTATTATTAATTAATCTATCTTATTATTTCATATTTTTTCTTCATTTTTTCTTTCTAATTTACTATTTAATGATATATTTTTTCTTCAATATTTAAAAAGTGACAATTAAATTGGTGCAATGGGTGCATCAGGCTTAGGTTCTGCTTTAGCAAATTGCATTAATCTCTCAAATTTGACACTTTACCTTATGTAAAAACAGTTTATTTGTTTTGGATTGTGATATTTTTAATTATAAAAACTAATTAAAAACAATAAAGCTCTTTTTTCTTTTTATTTTTCATGTGCTTGCTTTTTTTTTGTTCTTTTTTTGTTAATTAAGCTCATTATTTTATTTTCAACTTTTGCTTTTATTATTAATTATTCATCTTATTATTTCATATTATTTCTTCATTTTTTCCTTCTAATTAACTATTTAATGATATATTTTTTCTTCAATATTTAAAAAGTTACAATTAAATTGGTGACGAAGGTGCATCAAGCTTAATTTCTGCTTTAGTAAATTGCATTAATCTCTCAAATTTGGTACTTTTCCTTAAGTAAAAAACAGTTTATTTGTTTTGGATTATGATATTTTAAACTATAAAAACTAATTAAAACAAAAAAGCTCTTTGAATTTATTTGATAGCTTTTATTCGATTTATTTTTTTATCTTTTTTATTGCACTAATATTATTTTATTTATTAATTTAAAGAATAATTTTTAATTTAAAAGTTTATTTTATTTTGATATTTATTTAAAATTTACACAAATTTATTATAAAATTTTTAGCTCAATTAATAAATCATAAGAATTCAAAGTAATAAGCAAGTGTCTTAAATTAAAAAGATTAGTTGCCTTTAAGATAAACAAATGGTGAAAAAAGGATGAATAAATATAAAATGTTTGAACAATATTATATATATATTTTATTATATAATATTTTGAAAAAGTGTTTTTAACCTAAAATAAAAATAGATTTAATTATTGATTTTATATTTATAAATATCATTCATTTTTTTGTAAGTAAATAATTATTTATTATAAATAAAAAAATTTTAAAATTAAATTTACTTAAATAAATTAAATCCTCTTAAGCAAACCCTCAGAATTCTCCAAAAACCATCAAATAATTTGTAACTTTTAGTTTTATATTATACCTTATTAAAGGAGGGTACAAAAAAATTTTTTTTAATTTTAAAAATTTAAGCATAGTAAGGATTCTAAAAAGTGGATTATAATTTATTTTGGAATTAATTAAAGAGGATCAACATAGATTATTTTATGTTAACTTATTTTTATATTTAAAAATTGATTTAAGTGTATTTAAATAAAACATTTTTTTTAAATCAACATTTAACTTTCAATAATAAGTATTTATTTGCGTCTAGGTTTTACCAACATATGTTGTATATGTATTTTTTGAGCTAATTGATAAAGACAAATACTATGTATTATCTATTCTGATCAAATTATTATTCTATTTTCTTAGATATTTTAATTAAAAAGTACGCGAAAATCTTTTGTAGAAAGACTTTTAAGAAGTAGGTAAAAATGAGCTTGAAAAATAGTAAAAAGCTACAAATAAAGAAATAAAATTAAGAAGAAGACATTGTTAGGGATTTCTTGAAATAATACAACTATGAATATCTAAAAATGTTAGAATAAGGAGATTCTTCTCTAGTAGTAGTGGCATTTTCATAAAAACTATAATATTAAGTAGCAGTAAAGATTATAAAAACTCGTGGTGCAATAAATCAAGTCAACCTTTTATAAGTTGATAAAGAAATCTAGATTCTTTAAAATTTACAAAGTGAAATGTATGTATTAAAGATTTTTGAAAAAATAGAGGAATATAATTTAGGATTGCTTGCTATCGTTATGGAGCTTTGTGACTGTAATTAATTAATTAGTTTAAAATTGATAATTGATTATTAATTAATGTCAAAATAGGTAATTTGTCCAATATTTTTCAGTTGAATACATTTAGTATTAAATAAATATATGCGATGGCATATTAATTGTTGGAAGGGTTGAGAATTTATTAGGAATATGGTTTGATTTATAGTTAAATTCAGCCTAAAAACATTCTTTACAGCAAATCTTAGAATAAGTTTTTAATAGGTTTAATTAATTAGTAATAAATATCAAGAATGTCTACTTATATTAATTATTTATAAAAAAAGTTCACTATGGTTTTTTTAAGCCACATAAGTACTCCTTTTCTTAAAAAAAATCTGATGTAAATTTTATTTTTGTTTATTTAGATTTATTTTATATTAACTAAATAATAATATAAAAGCTTCCTTCTATTTCCGACATATCATCAGAAATGACAAATGAATAAAGACTTAAAAGTTTATATGTAATAATTTATATTGACTTACTTTTTCAGAGTAAAAAAATCTTTAATATATCTTAAAATAAATCAATTTATTATAGTCAGATGTATTTTCTATTGGCTTGATTTTAACTGAAGCTTTTATCTCTAGATAATTGTCACCAGAAGAGCTGAAGAATTTGAAATCATAAATCATATTTAATGTGTTCCCTTTTTTAAATAACTATGAAAACATTCGATTTTTTGACAAGATACTTTTAAAAATGATTGACCAAAATCAAGATTTAAGACTGCTACCCAAAGATTTACTCTATAACTTAAAGGCATTTGAAATTTAAGATTAATATTTAGCTCTATTTAAACTAAAAAAATATCTTAAAAAACTTCTTGTTTTAAATGTTGAAGACATTATTAAAGCAATCCATTACGATGTGTTAGAAATAAATCTAAAGTAAATAATTTTAATTTTATTATTTTAAGTTAAATAGTATAAAAGTTATTGGATTTCAGTAAAGATAAATAATAGATTCTTTTTTATCTAAATTTTAATGTTTTTCTAGAAATAAAAAATGCATTTTTTAAATAATCACACGAAAACCAAAGAGTTTAAAAAATCTTTTTCTTAAAAAGAATGAAATAAAAAAACTATTTTAACAATATACAAAACACAAATAATTGATTGGTTTAGTTAGCATAAAAATGAATAGCAAATTTGGTATTTTTTAATAGTTTTATTTAAAGTTTGCAAACTTTCATAAAATAATTTAAAAAAGGCAAGTAATAGTGCAAGATAAATAGGTTCATACAATTAAGTAATAATAATGATTGATGAGTATATGACTATTAATCTTTTTCAAAGCTTTAATTTATCAATCTTAATAATTTTGGAAAACTTTTTGTTATTATGTTAGATAGACTAAATAAAATATTTAAGACATTTTTTAATTTAATTGAAAAATTCTAAAATTTTAATCTGTTAAATTTAATTAATCAATTTTCAATCATTTTTGAGTCGAATTTTAATAATTATTTATTTATTTTTTATTTATTTATTTATTTTATTTTATTTTAATGCTTTTAATATCAAATATGAGCTTGGAGTTGAAGGTGCAAAGAGTATGGGGATTAATCTGGAAAAATGCCAAAATATAAGTTCTTTAATCCTAAATTTTGAGTAATTTTATTTGATTAATAAATATAAAAAATGAAAAGAAAATAAGCTGAATTGCTTTTATTTTAATTAAAAGATAAATCAATCTAATTCTTTTGATATTTTTTTTTTTAATTTAATTTTTAATCTTTTTAGATATAGCAAAATTGATGCAGAGACTGTTAAAGCTATTGGATAAAGTTTGGAAAAGTGTCAAAGCATTACTCATTTAGATTTAAATTTGAAGTAAATTTAAAATACTTTTTAGCTGATTAATAAATTAATTAATTAATTGGTTCTATTTATTCAGAGTAAATAATTTAGGTGAAGATGGTGCTTAAAATATAGGAATTAGCTTAGAAAAATGTTATAATATTACTTTCTTAAATCTTAATCTAGAGTATTTATTTATTAATAATAATTCAAAAAAATAAACAAGATTAAAAAAATTCTGTTTTTATTTTAATAGAAAAACTAAAATAGGACCTGAAGGAGCAAAGTATATAGGAGAAAGCTTAAAAAAGTTACTAAAATTGTCTTCATTAATATTAAACTTGGAGTAGCTATTTTTACCTTTAAAATTATAATAAAAATTTTATTTTTTAATTTTTTTGTTAAATTTCAGATGAGTTTATTAAAAATTATTTTTAGTTCTAATAATTTAGGTTTAGAAGGAGTTTAAAATATTGGATTAAGCTTAGAAAAGTGTTAAAACCTTACTTCTTTGAGCTTAAAGATAAAGTAATTTTTAAAATATCATATTAATTAGTTTAAAATTAATAAAATAAAATCAAATGCTATTTAACAGTGATAATAAATATGCTAATGAAGGTTTAGAATAAATAGGAAAGAATTTATAAAACTGTCTAAAATTAGCTTCTTTAAATTTTTACATAGGGTAATTTATAAATTTAAAAAAAAAATTTGTTTTTGAAAAATAAATATTTAATGAATTAAATTTTTATTTGTTATTTATTACTTTTAATTTATTTGAATATTTATTCATTAAATTTTTTATTTTATTTTAAGTTCAATTTACTATAATCCATAAATAATTCTCATCCTAGCAAAAAATTTGAGAAAGTGTGAAAGAATAATCTAATTAAGACTCAATTTATAGTAATCAATCAATTGATTATTTATTTTTTATATCTATTAATTTGTTTTATTATTTTTTAGAAAGTTAAACATTAAATAAAATTCTGTTGATAAATTTTTAGTTATTTAAATAAATAAATTAATTATTAATTAATTTAATTTTAAAATATTTGAAAAGTTAAATTGGTTTTCATTAATTGGATGTAGGAATAAGGAGAGAGTTTATTAATAATTTAAAGAAGATGAAAAGATTGATTTTAATATCTAAATATCTAGTATGAAGAATAATTATCTATTTTAATAAGGCTATTAATAAGTTTATTTAAATAACTAGATATTTAAAAAATTTTGAAATATTTTTCATTATCTATTTATGCCATTTAAAATAATGATTTGCAATAATAAAATTTAAGATTTGTAATTATTTAAATTAATGTGTTCAGTCTGTACAATAATTATTATCTATCTTTACGTAGTTGATATTTAAATAATATTATTAACATACACAGCTAAATTTTATTTTAAAAATTTTTCAATTATTTAGAATTAAAATTAAAGTCTTGATCCATTTTTAAATTATACATATTTTATTATTTATTTATCTATTTTGCCTATTTTTATTTTTTCTTAATAAAAGTAACAATAAAAATTATCATTTTACTAACAAAAAAATAATTTCAAATATTTTTTTGATTCTGTTAAAAAAAACAAGAATAAATTGTATATATAGGTTATCAAAGGAGTGTTAAGCGATGTAAAGTTGTAAATTCTAATGCTATTTATAGATGTATACCTGGAATAAACGGCAATATATTAGAGAATTATCTTTCCAATTATTCAAAACCAAGAAATAACGGTAATTTATTTCTTTGATTTCAATTTAACATAATAAATCTCTATTAAAATAGTTTGATGGGTCTTGCATTACCATGCATAATTTTCCATTGCCTATACCCATAGACTGACTCCATTTAAAGTTTAAATCAGATAATCTTCTATAGTCTATATATAAGTGTCAGACCATGGTTTCTCTTTTATCTGTTCTGATGATTTACAAATCTGTCTTCATTTTCATAGAGATTCCTCACCAAATAATAACCTTTTTTTTATTCTCTTTAATCAAAATTTCAGGTCTTGATTCATAAGCAGGTTGCAACCAAATCAACCAAAGATTTATTCTCAAATATCTGAATTGAAACTTCATCTATAAACAAGCAATTTGTGAATTTATCATTTTTATGAAGTCACAATATTTCTATCTCTTTTCGGTGTTAGATGGAGTGGTATCTCTAATATTTAGGTTTAGTTCCTATAAATCCTAAATAATTTTAGCTTTTTTAGTGAATTACTGATCCAAACAAATGGAAATGGTACATAAATGTATGTTGAGAAAAGCTATTCTGTTAATTATTTTTATATATTCTAATAAAGAGATGTTAGATCTCCTATCATTTAAGTTTATTTCAGTTCGTTCATCTGTGTTATTAATTTTAAGAGGAATTTATATTCATTAGATCATATTGATAAAAAAAACAAAAATTAAAGTAGATAATTTAAGGATGGAGATAAATTTAGAAAATTGTTTGAATAAAACTAAAAACAAAAAAAAGATATTACACAAATAAGCATATTATTTTTTGAAAATTAAATAGATGCAGCTAGGATATTTAATACTGAAAAGTAAAATAAATAGTGAATATTTGCAAATATAAAATAATTTCTAATTCTAAAGAATAAAATGAAATCTTATATTTTTTCTAAACTTTTTCTTTCATGAATAAATCATCCTATTTTTATTTTAGGCTAAAAAACTTTTTCAAAATATAAAATAATAAAATATATAATTTTAATATTCAAACATTTAATTTTTATTAATCATTTTTTAGCCGCTTGTTTATCAGTATAATGTTTTTTTAAAGGCAACTAATCTTTTTGATTTAAGACACTTGCTTATTACTTTGAATTTTTATGATTAATTCATTTAGCTAAATATTTTATAATATATTTGTGTAAATTTTAAATAAATATCAAATAAAATAAACTTTAATTAAATTAATGGAATAAAAATACAAAAAATAAATCAAATAAAATCTATCAAATAAATTCAAAGAGCTTTATTGTTTTAAATTAGTTTTTATAATTAAAAATATCACAATCCAAAACAAATAAACTGTTTTTACCCAAGATAAAGTGTCAAATTTGAGAGATTAATGCACTTTGCTAAACCAGAACCTAAGCCTGATGCACCTTCGTCACCAATTTTATTCTTACTTTTTAAATATTGAAGAAAACATAAATCATTAAATAGTTAATTAGAAGGAAAAATAAAAAATAAATATGAAATAATAAGATTAATTAATTAATAATAAAAGTAAAATTTGAAAATAAATTGATGAATGTATTAAATTAACAAAAAAAGAACAAATAAAAGCAAGCACAATAAAAAGAAAAATAAAAAAGAGCTTTATTGTTTTAAATTAGCTTTTATAATTATAAATATCACAATCCAAAACAAATAAACTGTTTTTACTGAAGGTCAAGTGTCAAATTTGAGAGATTAATGCACTTTGCTAAACCAGAACCTAAGCCTTATGCACCTTTGTTACCAATTTCATTATCACTTTTTAAATATTGAAGAAAGAATATATCATTAAATAGTTAATTAGAAGTAAAAATTAAAAAATAAATATGAAATAATAAGATTAATTAATTAATTAATAATAAAAGTAAAATTTGAAAATAAATTGATGAATGAGTTAAATTAACAAAAAAAGAACAAATAAAAGCAAGCAAAATAAAAAGAAAAATAAAAAAGAGCTTTATTGTTTTAAATTAGTTTTTATAATTAAAAATATCACAATCCAAAACAAATAAACTGTTTTTACTAAAGGTTAAGTGTCAAATTTGAGAGATTAATGCACTTTGCTAAACCAGAACCTAAGCCTGATGCACCTTTGTCACCAATTTAATTATCACTTTTTAAATATTGAAGAAAGAATATATCATTAAATAGTTAATTAGAAGGAAAAATAAAAAATAAATATGAAATAATAAGATTAATTAATTAATAATAAAAGTAAAATTTGAAAATAAATTGATGATTGAGTTAAATTAACAAAGAAAGAACAAATAAAAGCAAGCACAATAAAAAGAAAAATAAAAAAGAGCTTTATTGTTTTAAATTAGTTTTTATAATTAAAAATATCACAATCCAAAACAAATAAACTGTTTTTACTTAAGGTTAAGTGTCAAATTTGAGAGATTAATGCACTTTGCTAAAGCAGAACCTAAGCCTGATGCACCTTTGTTACCAATTTAAGTTTCACTTTTTAAATATTGAAGAAAGAATATATCATTAAATAGTTAATTAGAAGTAAAAATTAAAAAATAAATATGAAATAATAAGATTAATTAATTAATTAATAATAAAAGTAAAATTTGAAAATAAATTGATGAATGAGTTAAATTAACAAAAAAAGAACAAATAAAAGCAAGCAAAATAAAAAGAAAAATAAAAAAGAGCTTTATTGTTTTAAATTAGTTTTTATAATTATAAATATCACAATCCAAAACAAATAAACTGTTTTTACTCAAGGTTAAGTGTCAAATTTGAGAGATTTATGCACTTTGCTAAACCAGAACCTAAGCCTGATGTACCTTCGTCACCAATTTAATTACCCCTTTTTAAATATTGAAGAAAAAATATATTATTAAATATAGAGTAAGTTGCCATTCAAATTTACAAAAAGTAATTTTAAATATAGCTATATGCTATTCAAAAATTTAGTGAATTTAGATCA
>NW_002476576.1:0-14120 GCF_000189635.1 Tetrahymena thermophila SB210
TTTTTATTTTAGAATTTGCTTTTATTATTTATTAATTTATTTATTTCTTATCATTTAATATTTTTACTTCATATTTCCTTTTAAATAACTAATCAATTTTATATTTTTCTTCAATATTTAAAAAGTGCAAATTTTATTGGTACAATAGGTGCATCAGATTTAGGTTTTGGTTTAGCAATTTGCATTAATCTCTCAAATTTGACACTTGAACTTTAGTAAAAACAGTTTATTTGTTTTGGATTGTGATATTTTTAATTATAAAAACTAATTAAAAACAATAAAGCTCTTTTTTCTTTTTCTTTTTATCGTGCTTGCTGTTTTGTTTTTTCTTTGTTAATTAAGCTCATCATTTATTTTATTCATTTGCTTTTATTATTAATTAATTTTATTATTTCATATTTTTTCTTCATTTTTTCCTTCTAATTAACTATTTAATGATATATTTTTTCTTCAATATTTAAAAAGGTACAATTTAATTTATGATGAAGGTGCATCAGGCTTAGGTTCAGCTTTAGCAAAATGCATTAATCTCTCAAATTTGACACTTGACCTTTAGTAAAAACAGTTTATTTGTTTTGGATTGTGATATTTTTAATTATAAAAACTAATTAAAAACAATAAAGCTCTTTTTTCTTTTTCTTTTTATCGTGCTTGCTGTTTTGTTTTTTCTTTGTTAATTAAGCTCATCATTTATTTTATTCATTTGCTTTTATTATTAATTAATTTTATTATTTCATATTTTTTCTTCATTTTTTCCTTCTAATTAACTATTTAATGATATATTTTTTCTTCAATATTTAAAAAGGTCTAATTATTTTGGAGATAAAGGTGCATCAGGCTTATGTTCTGCTTTAGCAAATTGCATTAATCTCTCAAATTTGACACTTAGACTTTGGTAAAAACAGTTTATTTGTTTTGGATTGTGATATTTTTAATTATAAAAACTAATTAAAAACAATAAAGCTCTTTTTTCTTTTTCTTTTTATCGTGCTTGCTGTTTTGTTTTTTCTTTGTTAATTAAGCTCATCATTTATTTTATTCATTTGCTTTTATTATTAATTAATTTTATTATTTCATATTTTTTCTTCATTTTTTCCTTCTAATTAACTATTTAATGATATATTTTTTCTTCAATATTTAAAAAGTTACAATTCAATTGGTGCAATGGGTGCATCAGGCTTAGGTTCAGCTTTAGCAAAGTGCATTAATCTCTCAAATTTAAAACTTGATCTTCGGTAAAAACAGTTTATTTGTTTTGGATTGTGATATTTTTAATTATAAAAACTAATTAAAAACAATAAAGCTCTTTTTTCTTTTTCTTTTTATCGTGCTTGCTGTTTTGTTTTTTCTTTGTTAATTAAGCTCATCATTTATTTTATTCATTTGCTTTTATTATTAATTAATTTTATTATTTCATATTTTTTCTTCATTTTTTCCTTCTAATTAACTATTTAATGATATATTTTTTCTTCAATATTTAAAAAGGTCTAATTAAATTGGTGATAAAGCTGCATCAGGCTTAGGTTCAGCTTTAGCAAAATGCATTAATCTCTCAAATTTGACACTTTACCTTGAGTAAAAACAGTTTATTTGTTTTGAATTGTGATATTTTAAACTATAAAAATGAATATAAAAAAAATTTCTTTGAATTTATTTGATTTATTTTTTTATCTTTTTTATTGCACTAATATTATTTTATTTATAAATTTAAAGAATAATTTAATTTAAAAGTTTATTCTATTTTTATATTTATTTAAAATTTACACAGATTTATTTTAAAATTTTTAGCTCAATGAAAATTTCATAAAAATTCAAAGTAAAAGGCAAGTTTCTTAAATCATAAAGATTAGTTGTCTTTAATTTAAATTTCGAATGATAAACAGCTGGTGAAAAAAGGATGAATCAATATAAAATGTTTGAATAATATTATATATTTTATTATTTAATATTTTTAAAAAGTGTTTTTAACCTAAAATATAAATAGATTTATAGTTTTTATTATTGATTTTAAATTTATAAATATCATTCATATTTTTGTAAGTAAATAAATTATTTATTAAAAATAAAAAAATTTAAAAATTAAATTTACTTAAATAAATTAAATTCTCTTAAGCAAACCCTCCGAATTCTCCAAAAACGATAAAATAATTTGGAACTTTTAGTTTAATATATCTTATTAAATTAAAAAAATGCCAAGCTTTTATATGCCAGTTATATTATTATCTTAAATATTATCCATGAATCATATTTCTATCCTTTTTTTATTTATCATAATTAATTAGATACCATGATTTAAATAAAACCTTAGGGAGAAATCAAATTTTACTTTTTAATTTAATTTTTGTGATTTTTTGTAAAAAAAATTATATAAATATATATTTTAAGTCTATTTATAAAATAATTATTTGAATTTATTTTATATAATGATAAGATAAATAGCACAATATTTAAACATAAATTGCCTAAGTAAGCTTTATATAATCAAATTAGTTAAATTTCGTTGTTGGAAGAATTTATTATGACTGATATCAAATGTAATTAAAATTAATAAAAATCCAAAAATAGTAATTAAAAAATACAAGAAATTTATTTGTATTTATAATTTAATGAAAATTATATTTATTTATTTCGTAGTCACTTTAATTCGCTTTTTATTCTTCTGTCAGAAACAAAAAATTCTTTCTTAATTTAAGGATAAATACTAATTTTAATTAAATTCCACGTAATGATTTTTATAAAGAGAGCCATTACCAATAAATAAAAAGAAAAATATATTTATTTCCATATGAAAGAATTTTCTATTTCTGACAAAAAAATGAAGGCTTTTCTTAAATTTAAAATTAAAATAATTTTGTTAAAACCTTTTTAGAATAATTTTATATGTGAATTTGAAAGAAAGGTAAAACAATTATCAATTTTTATCTTCGTATGAATCTTTATTTCATTCAAACAAAATATTTTTATTCATTTTATAAAAGAAAGTTGATTGTTTGAAATGTTAATGATTTAATAAAATATTTAAATTCTTTTAAATTATTAAGGCTAGAAGAAATTATTTCTTAATTATTAATAAAAAATAAGTAAAATTCATAAGTAAGAATTAAATTTTATATTTTATTATACAAGATCAGTTTAAAATATACAAGAATTACTCTTAACTGATAATGATAGTTTAAAAATGCTCATATTTGATATCATTTTTCACATAATTAAAATCATCTAAATAAACAAAACAAACAAACTCTTACTTAAACTACTGAAAGCTAAATTAAAAATAAAAACTTTTTAAATGTCTGATTACGAACATTATGACTAAGGAGAATCTGGTTCTTCTTTAACTTATCCGATGTAAGCTGGTAATGTTTAAAAAAATGGCTATGCTATGCTAAGAGGTTTTCCTTGTAGAGTTACTGAAATGACAACTTGTAAGGCAGGAAAGCATGGACACGAAAAGGATACTATTATCGGTATTAATATTTTCTCAGGCAAAAAATATGAAGACTCATGTCCAACTTCCCATAATATGGAAATACCATTTGTAAAGAAACATGAATTCTAATTGATAGATATATCAGATGATGACTATCTTACTCTTTTGCTTGAAAACGGAGAAATCAAGGAAGATCTTAAACTTCCTGACGATGAACCACAATTAGTAGAAAAACTTAGAGCAGATTTTGATAGCCAAAAGGATATTCTTGTCTCTATAATATCAGCTATGGGATAGGAAAAAGTTATTTCTTACAGAGAATTAGTTAATTGAAATAAATCTTTTAATTTATTATCTTTTTTTATTTCTCATAAGAATATTAAAAAAATACGATTTTTAATTATAAATTTTAAATTAAATTAATTAAATTTATTTTATATTTTTTTAAGGCTGTTTGAATTTTACATTAAAATATTTAAATAAATTTTACATGATTTTTTATTTACTAAAACTCATATTATTTAATTATGGATAACTTTAATTAATTAGCATATTTTATTCTCAGTCATTCATAAAGTCATGGGTATTTCAAAATAATATTTTTGTCAAATAAATTAATTTTTTTCTAAATAATATGAAAATTTATGGAAAAAAATGTATGTAAGTAGTCACAATCAATTATAACAAAAATAATTTTAATTATCTCTTAGTAATGAAATTGATAATTATTAAGATAATACCCTTAATAATTCTTTAGTCAAAAAGGTTTTTAATATAAAAAATTTCAAATTTCAAAAAAACTAAAAATTTTCAAAATATGGGTGTTAATATGTATTTATAGGTGCTAATATTGGATAATCTACAGTATATTTTTTTAGAATGGTACAAATTAAATAAGAATATTTAAAAAAGAAAATCAATAATTTTTTTAAATAAATCAAAATTATTAATTTCTGATCACAATTAATTAATTAATAAATAATCAAAGAAATATAAATGGGAAATCAATAAAAAAAAAGGAAGTAATAGAATAACTCTTTAAGTATTCTATAAGATGTAACCATCATTATTATTCATTTTATTTATTATTATAAAATCATTTTTTAAAAAAAAAAGTTAGTGAAATCTGACTTGAAAGCTCTAACTCATATTGACTTACAATTAAAGTAAGATATATATATATAAATATTTATTCATTCATATTTAATGATAAATTTATCAAAATAAGCAATATTTTTTTTAATAAAAATAAGTATTTTTAAATTTTTAATGTTTCTATTACAAAATTAAGAAAGAATAAATAAAATTTAATTCATTAATTTTTTCATAAATTAAATTCTTTTATTATTATTAATAAAATAAATAGAAATTGCAATCTTAGTAACAAATAAGTTGCTTAAATTAACAATAGTTTAGTATAATGCTAAAAATTAGAATCTTAAGTACTAAATCTTAAGTAATCATTTAACTTTATTATCTTAAATTACATAATTACTTTTTTCTATCAATCTAATATTTAGTAAGGAAAATATTTCAGATGATTAGATAAATTAATTATTTGATAAATATCCCTTCACAAAGGATTTTGTTGAAACTGGTAATAATGTGAGGTAAATAAATATATTTTATTTTAATAAATCTTAATATATTCTACAAATTGTTTAATAAGTTATAACATTATCTTCTTACCCTAGTTATTTCTACCATTAATAAAAATTAAAAAGTTTGAATCTTAAATTGTGTTTAAATAAAATATTAATTTAATAATTTAAATTAATTAAAATAGTTATAATTTCATTTTATTTAAATAGCAATGACTAAATATACACCCAAATTTTGTTTTTGCTAAATTGTTTTTAGATTAATCATGGTTGTTAAGAACTTAGGTAAAATAAATAGAACTAACTAACTATTGGTATTTAATTGATTTATTTTTAATGTGAAAGATTAAATGATATTGAAGCTTAAAGAGATATTCTATTAGAAGAAACTATGAGTAATCTAATTAATCTCAACAGTTTATAGCTAAATTTAGAGTATACTTTTTAATTAATTTATTTTTTAAAAAAATTAAATTCATCTTTCAAAACTCATTAAAAATTTTCAATATCTAAACTAAATTATTTTAAATGATACATAAAAGAGGAAATTAATTAGGAGATTAAGGCTCGGTTTGGATTTGTAAATTATTACGTAAATGCAAAACACTTAATAACTTAAATCTGCAGCTTTGGTAATCTTATTTCAATTATATTTAGCATATTCAGTTATATTTATTGAATTATTTAAGAAGAATATAAATTATTTATTAAAAATCTTTTTTTGCAAAGGAAAAATAAAATAGGTGATGTAGGGATATCGAGTATTGCAGAAGGTATTAGTAGTTGTGCTAAACTCACAACTTTAACTTTAAATGCAGTGTAAATTTTGTTGATTATTGTTTATATATTAAAAAATTATTTTTCAATATAATTTAACACTTAATTGTAAATAAAAACTAAAAAAGTGAAAATTTATTTAGAAAAGAATTTTAAAATATTTTTAATTAATCTATTAAAAGATGATAAATTTATTTATTTATTAGCATATTATTTTTTATTATAAAAGTAATAATTAAATTGGGGATGGAGGAGCATATTATTTAGGAACAGCATTAAGTAACTTAAAGTTACTTATTAATTTAAAATTTTGTCTTAGGTAATTTTTATTTTACAATTAATTTTGATGATATAATAAAACTATATGAAATTTTTATGTTGGAGATTAGCTTAAAATAATTAATTTGTTTATAATTTTATTTATTTTATTTGAAAAGGCAAAATAAATTCTCTGATAAAGGAGCACTATACATTGGATTAGGTTTAAGTAAGTGCAATCAACTTAAGAATTTAGATATTGGATTACAGTAAATAATCTTTTTTTATTATTTAAAAAAAATGATATTATATATATTAAGTTTTAATAAAATTTCTTAAATTTTAATTAAACATGATTTGCATTTATTAAAGCATAAATTAAATAGGGGATGATGGAGCTTCTACTATTGGTGCAGCACTTGGTAACTGCAAGTTCCTAACTAATCTCAAATTTGACATTTCGTAAAATTATATTTTATTTATTTTTTGATAACTAAAAAAAGCTTAAATTATTTAATATATTTTGATTTAAATTTCGAAACAAATTTAAACAGTTAATAAATTGATTTATTTTATTTGAAAAGGGACAATAAAATCGGTGATGAAGGAGCATAAAATATTGGATTAGGTTTGAGTAACTGCACTCAACTTACAAATTTAGAATTTGACATAAGGTAAATTTATTTCATTTGTAACTTTTAAAAAATTATGTCAAACCATTTTATTAAACTAAATTAAAAAAAACTTTGAATTTATAAAATGTTTTAAATTTTAATTAAACGTGATTTACATTTATAAAAGCGGAAATTAAATTGGTGATGATGGAGCTTCTACTATTGGTAAAGCACTTGGTAACTGCAAGTTCCTAACTAATCTCAAATTTTCCATTCGGTAAAATTATATTTTATTTATTTATTGATTACTAAAAAAAGTTTAAATTATTTTATATATTTTGATTTAAATTTCGAAACAAATTTAAACAGTTAATAAATTGATTTATTTTATTTGAAAAGGTGGTCTAAAATCGATGGTAAAGGAGCATAAAATATTGGATTAGGTTTGAGTAACTGCACTCAACTTAGAAATTTAGAATTTGACATAAGGTAAATTTATTTCATTTGTAACTTTTAAAAAATTATGTCAAACCATTTTATTAAAACTAAATTAAAAAAAATCTTTGAATTTATAAAATGTCTTAAATTTTAATTAAACGTGATTTGCATTTATAAAAGCAGAAATTAAATTGGCGATGATGGAGCTTCTACTATTCGTAAAGCACTTGGTAAATGCAAATTCCTAACTAATCTCAAATTTAACATTTAGTAAAATTATATTTTATTTATTTATTGATTGCTAAAAAAAGTTTGAATTATTTAAGATATTTTGATTTAAATTTCAAAACAAATTTAAATAGTAAATAAATTGATTTATTTTATTTGAAAAGGTAGAATAGAATCGGTGATAAAGGAGCATTAGGTTTGAGTAACTGCACTCAACTTAGAAATTTAGAATTTGACATAAGGTAAATTTATTTCATTTGTAACTTTTAAAAAATTATGTCAAACCATTTTATTAAAACTAAATTAAAATAACTTTGAATTTATAAAATGTCTTAAATTTTAATTAAACATGATTTGCATTTATAAAAGCAGAAATTAAATTGGGTATGATGGAGCTTCTACTATTCGTAAAACACTTGGTAACTGCAAATTCCTAACTAATCTCAAATTTAACATTTAGTAAAATTATATTTTATTTATTTATTGATAACTAAAAAAAGTTTGAATTATTTTATATATTTTGATTTAAATTTCAAAACAAATTTAAATAGTAAATAAATTTATTTATTTTATTTGAAAAGGGACAATAAAATCGGTGATAAAGGAGCATAAAATATTGGATTAGGTTTGAGTAACTGCACTCAACTTACAAATTTAGAATTTTGCATAAGGTAAATTTATTTCATTTGTAACTTTTAAAAAATTATGCCAAACCATTTTATTAAAACTAAATTAAAAAAAACTTTGAATTTATAAAATGCCTTAAATTTTAATTAAACGTGATTTGCATTTATAAAAGCAGAAATTTAATTGGCGATGATGGAGCTTCTACTATTGGTAAAGCACTTGGTAACTGCAAGTTCCTAACTAATCTCAAATTTTCCATTCGGTAAAATTATATTTTATTTATTTATTGATTACTAAAAAAAGTTTAAATTATTTAATATATTTTGATTTAAATTTCGAAACAAATTTAAACAGTTAATAAATTGATTTATTTTATTTGAAAAGGGACAATAAAATCGGTGATAAAGGAGCATAAAATATTGGATTAGGTTTGAGTAATTGCACTCAACTTACAAATTTAGAATTTGACATAAGGTAAATTTATTTCATTTGTAACTTTTAAAAAATTATGTCAAACCATTTTATTAAAACTAAATTAAAAAAAACTTTGAATTTATAAAATGTCTTAAATTTTAATTAAACGTGATTTGCATTTATTAAAGCATAAATTAAATTGGCGATGATGGAGCTTCTACTATTGGTAAAGCACTTGGTAACTGCAAGTTCCTAACTAATCTCAAATTTTCCATTTGGTAAAATTATATTTTATTTATTTATTGATTACTAAAAAAAGTTTGAATTATTTTATATATATTGAGTTAAATTTCGAAACAAATTTAAACAGTTAATAAATTGATTTATTTTATTTGAAAAGGTACAATAAAATCGGTGATAAAGGAGCATAAAATATTGGATTAGGTTTGAGTAACTGCACTCAACTAACAAATTTAATTTTTAGCTCAGAGTAAATTTGATTTATTACTTTTGAAAAAAATGATGTTAAAGCTTTTAAGATGTTATTTAAAATATCTTTATTTTATATAGTAATAATGAGAAGTTTCTAAAATCAAGAGAAATTATCAACTGTAAAAATATAAAGTTATTGGAACTATCTATGTAGTAATTACTTTTTATTGTTTAAAATAAGATAATTTTAAGTAAAATTTATTATTTATTTAAAAAATAAATTTATATTTATTAAAAGTGGATTGACTGTATAAAGATAAAGAGAAATCAAAAGATTAGCTTAAAAAATAAAAAGATTAGTATAATTAAATATATGAATTTACTAAAATGAATAATTAAATATTTATTTATTTATTTATTAATAGTACACACAAAAAATTGAATATTAAAATTGTACAATCAATATATTTTTTGTTATTTAATTCCATGTTAGGAAAATGTTATTGGTTAAATATCACAGATTAATTATCATTAAAACAAACAATTAAAATCTTTTATATATTATGGTTTGTTTTTTATATGTTGGAAACTAGATAAAATAAAACTGATTTCTTTGTGTATTATTAAAAAGATAATAAGCATAGATCAGAAGCTATGTAGAGATTTGTACTTCTACCAACATTTGAGCAATTTCGGTTGATTTGAAAATGTGTGCAAAAAGGCATTCCAAAAAAAGAATTCAAGTCTAAATTGAGAAACTAAAATCTATCAAAGGTTAGAGCTCAATTCATATAAAAAAATAAGGCCTTCAAAAAATAAATCACAGATTGATTTATACACATACAAAAATAAATTATTATGATGACTATTATTTAATTTATAATAAATATTTTTTGTTTTTTAAGTAATTATTTTTTATGTATTCCATAATCTTATTTTTTTAATTATTTTTAATTTATTTGATAAGATTTTTTATTAAATTTAAAAAGTAAAGAATCATAAATTTATTTTACCTCAATTAATTAATTTTTCAAATTGCATTTTCAAATTATTTGATAGTTTTTGAGAAACAGGAGGGTTTGCTTAAGGGAATTTAATTTATTTAAGTAAATTTTATTTTTAAATATTTTTATTTTTTATAAATAATTTATCTACTTACAAAAATATGAATGAAATTTTAAATATAAAATCAATAATAAAATCTATATATCTATCTATTTATATTTTAGGTTAAAAAACTTTTTCAAAATTTTATAGAATATTATTCAAACATTTAATCTTTATTCATCGTTTTTAAGCCACTTATTTATCATCAGAAATTTTTTAAAAAGACAACTAATCTTTTTAATTTAAGACACTTGCTTTTTACTTTGAATTTTGATTATTAATTCATAGAGCTAAAAAATTTATAATAAATTTGTGTAAATTTTAAATAAATATAAAAATAGAATAAACTTTTAAATTAAAAATTATTCTTTAAATTAATAAATAAAATAGTATTAATCGAATTAAAAAGAATAAAAAATAAATCAAATAAATTCAAAGAGCTTTTTTGTTTTATATTCATTTTTATAGTTGAAAATATCACAATCCAAAACAAATAAACTGTTTTTACAAAAGACAAAGTGTCAAACTAGTTAGATTAATGCACTTTGCTAAAGCAGAACCTAAACTTGATGCACCTCCATCACCAATTTAATTGCTAATTTTTAAATATTGAAGAAAAAATATGAAATAATAAGATTGATTAATTAATATTTAAAGCAAAAGTTGAAAATAAAATGAAGAGTTAAATTAACAAATAAAAAACAAAAAAAAAAGCAAGTACAATAAAAAGAAAAAGAAAAAAGAGCTTTATTGTTTTTAGTTAGTTTTTATAATTAAAAATATCACAATCAAAAACAAATAAATTATTTTTACGAAAAAAAAAGTGACAAATTGGAGAGATTAATGCACTTTGCTAAAGCAGAACCTAAGCCTGATGTACCTTCATCACCAATTTAATTGCTACTTTTTAAATATTGAAGAAAAAATATGAAATAATAAGATTGATTTATTAATAATTATAGCAAAAGTTGAAAATAAAATGAAGAGTTAAATTAACAAAGAAAAAACAAAAAAAAAAGTAAGTACAATAAAGAGAAAAATAAAAAAGAGCTTTATTGTTTTAAATTAGTTTTTATAATTAAAAATATCACAATCCAAAACAAATAAATTATTTTTACGAAAGAAAAAGTGACAAATTGGAGAGATTAATGCACTTTGCTAAAGCAGAACCTAAGCCTGATGTACCTTCATCACCAATTTAATTGCCACTTTTTAAATATTGAAGAAAAAATATATCATTTAATAGTTAATTAGAAGGAAAAAACAAAGAAAAAATATGAAATAATAAGATTAATTAATAATAAAAGAAAAAGTTGAAAATAAAGTGGTGAGTTAAATTAACAAAGAAAGAACAAAAAAAAAGCAAGAACAATAAAAAGAAAAAGAAAAAAGAGCTTTTTTGTTTTATATTCATTTTTATAGTTTAAAATATCACAATCCAAAACAAATAAACTGTTTTTACATAAGACAAAGTGTCAAACTAGTAAGATTAATGCACTTTGCTAAAGCAGAACCTAAGCCTGATATACCTTCATCACCAATTTAATTGCTACTTTTTAAATATTGAAGAAAAAATATATCATTAAATAGTTAATTAGAAGGAATAAACAAAGAAAAAATATGAAATAATAAGATTGATTAATTAATAATAAAAGGAAAAGTTGAAAATAAAGTGATGAGTTAAATTAGCAAAGAAAGAAAGAACAAAAAAAAAGTAAAAGAAAAAAGAGCTTTGTTGTTTTTAGTTAGTTTTTATAATTAAAAATATCACAATCCAAAGCAAATAAATTATTTTTACACAAGATTAAGTGTCAAATTTGAGAGATTAATGCACTTTGCTAAAGCAGAACCTAAGCCTGATGCACCTCCATCACCAATTTAATTGTTACTTTTTAAATATTGAAGAAAAAATATATCATTAAATAGTTAATTAGAAGGAGTAAACAAAGAAAAAATATGAAATAATATATTTGATTAATTAATAATAAAATCAAAAGTTGAAAATAAAGTGATGAGTTAAATTAACAAAGAAAGAACAAAAAAAAAGCAAGAACAATAAAAAGAAAAAGAAAAAAGAGCTTTATTGTTTTTAATTAGTTTTTATAATTAAAAATATCACAATTCAAAACAAATAAATTATTTTTACCTAAGATTAAGTGTCAAATTGGAGAGATTAATGCACTTTGCTAAAGCAGAACCTAAGCTTGATGCACCTCCATCACCAATTTAATTTTCACTTTTTAAATATTGAAGAAAAAATATATAATATCACAATCCAAAACAAATAAATTATTTTTACCCAAGACAAAGTGTCAAATTGGAGAGATTAATGCACTTTGCTAAAGCAGAACCTAAGCCTGATGCACCTCCATCATCTATTTAATTGTTACTTTTTAAATATTGAAGAAAATATATCATTAAATAGTTAATTAGAAGGAATAAACAAAGAAAAAATATGAAATAATATATTTGATTAATTATTAATAAAATCAAAAGTTGAAAATAAAGTGATGAGTTAAATTAACAAAGAAAGAACAAAAAAAAAGCAAGAACAATAAAAAGAAAAAGAAAAAAGAGCTTTATTGTTTTTAATTAGTTTTTATCATTAAAAATATCACAATCCAAAACAAATAAATTATTTTTTACCCAAGATAAAGTGTCAAATTGGAGAGATTAATGCACTTTGCTAAAGCAGAACCTAAGCCTGATGCACCTCCATCACCTATTTAATTTCTAAAAAATTTCCAAAAACTTTAATTAATGTTATAAATTTATTTTAAAAAGTTAGTCTAAAAAATGTTGCTCCAGACCTCAATTTTCCTCTTATATAATAATAAGATTAACAAATAATTAATAAAATTAAAAAAGAATGAAAAAGTAAGAAATCATAATATAAAGAAAAAGGAAAATAAATCAAATAAATTAAAAGAGCTTTTATGTTTTAAATTAACTTTTATAATTAAAAATTTTACAATCCAAAACAAATAAACTGCTTTTATTAAATGTAAGTTTTAATAGCAAAAATGAAGAAAAAATATCAATTAATAAAAAATGAATAATAAATAATTAAAAATTGAAATGAAAATAAAATTAAAATAGTTAAAAAAATTTATTTTAATAAAAATCAATAAATAATGATGATAATTTCAATAATGAAAGTTATTTATTTAAACAAATTGAAAAAAAAATATACAAAAAATATTGATAATAATAAAAATAATATTTATAAATTAAATATACCTCAGAGCAATATTTAGAACCTAATGAGATAAAAATGAAGAGCTTAAAAACTTTTTTTAATTAATTTATATAAATTTAAAGGATATTATTAAAAAAAAAATAATTACTTCTTCTAATTCGTTATATTCTTTAATCTATTATATCATTTATTTTTTTTCAAAAATATTGAAAAGCAATTTATGAAATTTAATTAATGAATTAATTATATAAATGGATAAAAAGAACAAATGAAAATAATAATTAATTATCAAATATTAATTTAAATATTTGATATTATGAAGAGATATCACAGAAAAATTAATTTAACATTCATTATTTAAACTTAATATTTGTATTTAAAACATATATTTAAAAATATAGTAGAATTAGAGATCTCCAGTTATTTAGTCATATTTGAAAAAATTCTAGTATTTAATGTTCTGAGGGATATAAGAGGAAAAGTGAGGTCTGGGGCAACATTTTTTTAGACTAGCTTTTTTTAACACATTTATATAATAATATTTTAGAATATATTTTTACTGAGAAAATAAATACTGAATAAAAATTCATATTCAAAATTGCACTCAATTAACATTTTAGAATGATTTTTACTAGAAAATAAATACTGAATAAAAATTCATATTCAAAATTGCACACAATTAACATTTTAGAATGATTTTGATGAGAAAATAAATACTGAATAAAAATTCATATTCAAAATTGCACACGATTAACATTTTAGAATGATTTTTACTGAGAAAATAAAATATAAATATAAAATAGTGAGTAAAATTTAATAAGAGTTTAAAATAAGAAATTAAATTAACTTTTGAAAAATAGATGGTAATTATTAATAAGTACAAGATAAATAAGATATATGGAAAATAAATAAGTTTAATTTTGAAAAAAGAGCGATTAATTAATATTTTAGAAGAATAATATTTATAGAGAATCTTATTAAAATGTATGAAATAA
>NW_002476575.1:0-58872 GCF_000189635.1 Tetrahymena thermophila SB210
AATATTTAAAAAGTGGAAATTAAATTGGTGATGAAGGTGCATCAGGCTTAGGTTCTGCTTTAGCAAATTGCATTAATCTCACGAATTTGACACTTAACCTTTAGTAAAAACAGTTTATTTGTTTTGGATTGTGATATTTTTAATTTTAAAAACTAATTAAAAACAATAAAGCTCTTTATTCTTTATTCTTTTTCTTTTTATTGTGCTTGCTTTTTTTTGTTCTTTCTTTGTTAATTAAGCTCATCATTTTATTTTAAAATTTTGCTTTTATTATTAATTAATTAATCTTATCATTTCATATTTTTTCTTCATTTTTTCCTTCTAATTAACTATTTAATGATATATTTTTTCTTCAATATTTAAAAAGTGAAAATAAAATTGGTGCAATGGGTACATCAGGCTTAGGTTCTGCTTTAGCAAATTGCATTAATCTCTCTAATTTGACACTTGACCTTGGGTAAAAACAGTTTATTTGATTTGAATTGTGATAATTTTAATTATAAAAACTAATTACAAACAATAAAGCTCTTTATTCTTTTTCTTTTTATTGTGCTTGCTTTTTTTTGTTCTTTCTTTGTTAATTAAGCTCATCATTTTATTTTCAAATTTTGCTTTTATTATTAATTAATTAATCTTATTATTTCATATTTTTTCTTCATTTTTTCCTTCTAATTAACTATTTAATGATATATTTTTTCTACAATCTTTAAAAAGTTACAATTAAATTGGTGCAATGGGTGCATCAGGCTTAGGTTCTGCTTTAGCAAATTGCATTAATCTCTCGAATTTGACACTTGACCTTGGGTAAAAACAGTTTATTTGATTTGAATTGTGATAATTTTAATTATAAAAACTAATTACAAACAATAAAGCTCTTTATTCTTTATTCTTTTTCTTTTTATTGTGGTTGCTTTTTTTTGTTCTTTCTTTGTTAATTAAGCTCATCATTTTATTTTCAAATTTTGCTTTTATTATTAATTAATTAATCTTATTATTTCATATTTTTTCATTTTTCCTTCTAATAAACTATTTAATGATATATTATTTCTTTAATATTTAAAAAGTGGAAATTAAATTGGTGCAATGGGTGCATCAGGCTTAGGTTCTGCTTTAGCAAATTGCATTAATCTCTCGAATTTGACACTTTACCTTTAGTAAAAATAGTTTATTTGTTTTGGATTGTGATATTTTTAATTATAAAAACTAATTACAAACAATAAAGCTCTTTATTCTTTTTCTTTTTACTGTGCTTGCTTTTTTTTGTTCTTTCTTTGTTAATTAAGCTCATCATTTTATTTTCAAATTTTGCTTTTATTATTAATTAATTAATTTTTTTTCCTTCTAATTAACTATTTAATGATATAATTTTTCTTCTATATTTAAAAAGTTGGAATGAAATTGGTGCAATGGGTGCATCAGGCTTAGGTTCTGCTTTAGCAAATTGCATTAATCTCTCTAATTTGATACTTGACCATGGGTAAAAACAGTTTATTTTATTTGAATTGAGATAATTTTAATTATAAAAACTAATTACAAACAATAAAGCTCTTTATTCTTTATTCTTTTTCTTTTTATTGTGGTTGCTTTTTTTTGTTCTTTCTTTGTTAATTAAGCTCATCATTTTATTTTCAAATTTTGCTTTTATTATTAATTAATTAATCTTATTATTTCATATTTTTTCTTCATTTTTTCCTTCTAATTAACTATTTAATGATATATTTTTTCTACAATCTTTAAAAAGTTACAATTAAATTGGTGCAATGGGTGCATCAGGCTTAGGTTCTGCTTTAGCAAATTGCATTAATCTCTCGAATTTGACACTTGACCTTGGGTAAAAACAGTTTATTTGATTTGAATTGTGATAATTTTAATTATAAAAACTAATTACAAACAATAAAGCTCTTTATTCTTTTTCTTTTTACTGTGCTTGCTTTTTTTTGTTCTTTCTTTGTTAATTAAGCTCATCATTTTATTTTCAAATTTTGCTTTTATTATTAATTAATTAATCTTATTATTTCATATTTTTTCTTTTTTCCTTCTAATAAACTATTTAATGATATATTATTTCTTCAATATTTAAAAAGTGGAAATTAAATTGGTGCAATGGGTGCATCAGACTTATGTTCTGCTTTAGCAAATTGCATTAATCTCTCGAATTTGACACTTAACCTTGGGTAAAAACAGTTTATTTTTTTTGGATTGTGATATTTTAAATAAAAAAATGAATTTTAAACAAAAAAGTTCTTTGAATTTATTTGATAGCTTTTATTTATTTTATTTTTTTTATCATTTTTATTGAACTAATTTTATTTTATTTATTAATTTAAAGAATAATTTTTAATTTAAAACTTTATTCTATTTTGATATTTATTAATAATTTACACAAATTTATTATAGATATAAAAACTCAATAAATGAATCATAAATATTAAAAGTAATAAACAAGTGTCGTAAATCAAAAAGATTAGTTGTCTTTTAGATAAACAACTGGTGAAAAAAGGATGAATAAGTATAAAATGTTTGAATAATATTATATATTTTATTATATAATATTTTGAAAAAAATTTAAACCTAAAATATAAATATAAATAGATTTTATTATTGATTTTATATTTATAAATATCATTCATATTTTTGTAAGTAAATAAATTATTTATAAAAAATAAAAAATTAAATTTCCTTAAGCAAACTCTCTTGTTTCTCCAAAAACGATCAAACAATTTGAAACTTTTAGTGTCATATTACATCTTATTAAATTATATAAATGGCAAACTTTATATGCCAGTTATATTTTAATCTTAAATATTATCCATCAATCATATTTTTATCCTTTTTTTTATTTATCTTGTAGATGCCATGATTTAAATAAAACCTCAGGGAGAAATCAAGTTTTACTTTTTATTTTTTATGTTTATTTTTGTTTTTTTTTTTCTCAAATTTTAAATTTATCTTATTATCATTTTTTTCATTTTATATTTTTTAAATCATAAAATAATTGTTTTTTAAATTATCATTTATTGATTCAATAATACAAATTTGATTTTTATTCAATAATATTTAGAGTAAATTAATCAATTTAAAAGTCTTTAATCTTGAATTTAGCTTTTATAAGCTTATTTCATATCAAGAATTTATGTAATTTTTTTTTAATGTGGTATTATAAAGTTTAAAATGCTTATCTTATTTTATATAAAAAAATGTTCGAAAAATTAAAGGTTACCACCTACTTTTCTCATTAACACTTTAGCCCCCAATAAGATTAATTTATTAAAATACATTTAAAATTTTTTATGTATACTTAAGCTAAAGTTAATAAGCCATCTTACATTAATTTAATAAACTTTCCTAAAAATAGCTATAATTGACAACTCTATTAATTATTGATTAAAATTCATGAAAGATTGAATAATATTAATTTTATATATGTTAGTATTTATTGGCGTAGCTTTATGTTATGTGTTTGTTAACTATATCAATCAAAAATTATAAGAGAAATAATTAATTATTCAAGAATAATAAAAAAATATTACAATTTTGTTAATTTAATCTATACTAAAATGTATGATAAAAGCTAATCCCGTGCCCTTATTCTATCTATCAATCTATCAATCAATCAATCAATCAATCAATCACATCAAAAAGTTCCTTGTTTCATTAGGAAAATAAGTAAATTCTTTAAATTTATTGATTACTAAATTTTTTATGTTAGTAAATAAATATCCTAATGAATAAAATATTATTTATTTAATAATTTTCAAAAAATTAATCTTAATTAATATAAAAATGTTTAATTTATTTGATTATTAAAAATTTATTTTTATAGCTATAAAAACTGTTATTTGTTAAATACAGCCTTTATAAATACCTAAATAGCATGTGTGTGCAAAAAAAATTAATAGGATTTGAGAATAATTAGATATTTTAATTAAAATATTCTATGATTAGTAGATTAAAACGGAAATAAATTTACTTAATAAAAATAATTCTATTAAAATTTAAATAATTTAATTACTAAAAGTTTTTCAACATACGAATAACTAACTAACTAACTAACTAACTAACCATCTCTAATTCTTTTTATGTTTTTAAGTATAAGTTTTATATAGAAAATATTAAGATTGAAAAGTAAATATTATTCTAAATAATTTTTTGTGATATCTCTTTGTAAAAATAAATTTATAAGTTAATATTTGTTAATTACAATAATTTATTTGTTCTTTTTATCCAGATTAATTTGAAATAAAAAAATTAATTTTTTAATATACGCTTAACTAATTAATTAATTTGATTTGCATAAATTGATATTTAAAATTTAAAATAAAAAATATGATATAATAGAATAACAAGTTCGGCAGTCTAGAAGAAGTAAATATTTATTTTATTATTAATATAGTTTAAATTTATTTTTACTAATAAATAAAGTTTTTAAACTCTTCACTTTAATCTCATTAGGTACTCCTTATTACTATGATGTAAATTTGATTTAAAGATATTATTATTATTAATATTTTTTTATCTTTAATTTTCAAGTTACTTACAATATTAGTTTTCAAATAGAAACTATCATCAATATTATTTTATTTTAATTAATATAAATATTTTTTAATGATTTTAACTTAATTTTCACTCAATTTTTTTAAATAAATTAATTTAATATTTAATATTCTTTGTTTTATTTTCCTTCTAAGTAACTAGTTAAATTTATTATTTTTTTCAATATTTAAAAAGTAGCAATGGAATTAGTGATGAAGACGCATTAAGATTAGGTTCTGGTTTAGAAAAGTGCACTAATCTCTCAAATTTGACCCTTAATCTAAAGTAAAAACTGTTTATTTTTTGAACTGCAATATTTTTTAGTGTCAAAATTATTTTAAAACAATCAAATTAAATTTTTTTTCTTTCTTTCTTTCTTACTTTCTTTCTTTGTTAAAAGCATTAGATCCTATGAAAATTGAATAAGCACCAACATAACGAAGCATATCAATAGCAAATTTTCGTTTATTTAACCCATTTTTTTAATTTTTAACTTATACTTTTATTATTAATTTATAAATTCGTTTCATTATATAATATTTTTTTATATTTTTTTCCTTCTAATAAAATAGATAACTATTTATTTTTTAATTAATATTTATAAAGTCGCAATTTAATTGGTGATAAGGGTGTATCAGGTTTAAGTTCTTCTTTAGCAAACTGTGCTAATCTCTCAAATATGACACTTCATTTTTAGTAAAAACAATTCATTTTTTGGATTGTGATACTCTTATAACTTATTTATTTATTAAATTTTTATTTGATTATGATTATTTCTGCTTTTCTTTTCTTTTCTTTGTGTTACTAAATTGATTTATTCACATTCAATTTTATTTTTATTTTATCTAATTCATTTCTTATTATTTCATATTTTTCTTCACTTTTTCTTTCTACTAACTAATTGGTTTGCTAAATATTTTTCTTTAATATTTAAAAAGTGACAATAAAATTGATGCAATAGGTGCAACAAATTTAGGCTCTAATTTAGGAATGTGCACAAATCTCTCAAATTTGACACTTTCACTCCTGTAAAAATAGTTTATTTACATTTGATTGTGGTATTCTTTATTATAAAAATGAATTTAAAACAAAAAAACTAATTAAATCTTTTAATTTATTTATTTTAAGTTTTTATTTTATTTCATTTTTAATTTAACTCTTTTTTTCATTTCCAGCTTTTACTTTTATTATCAATTAATTTCTTATTATTTCATGATTTTTCTTTCTAATTAACTAATTAATTTTATATTTTTTTCTTCAATATTTAAATAGTGATAATAAAATTGGTGCAGTTGGTGCATCAGGCTTAATTTCTGGTTTAGCAAACTGTGCTAATCTCTCAAATTTGACACTTGATATTCGGTAAAAACCGATTTTTTGTTTTTGATTATTATATTTTTTAATATAAAAACTAATTTAAAACAATAAAACTCATTTAATTTATTTAAAAGCTTTTTATTTTACTTATTTTTCTTTTTTTATTCGACTTGTTATTTTTTCTTTCTTTCTTTGTTGATTTAACTTATTTTTCATTTTCAAATTTTTTTTTATTATTATCAATTAATTAACTCATTTTTTATTATTATATATTTATTATTTCTTCATTTTTTCCTTCTAACTAGCTAATTTAAGTAAATTTTTTTTCATCAATTAAAAAGTGGCAATAAAATTGGTGATGAGGGTGCATCAGCTTTAGGTTCAATTTTAGGAAAATACACTAATCTCTCAAATTTGACACTTGAAATTGGGTAAATACAGTTTTTTTGTGTTTGATTATGATATTTTTGAATATAAATATCAATTTAAAATAAATTTACTAACTAACTAACTAAGTAACTAACTAACTAACTAACTAACTAACTAACTAACTAACTAACTAACTAACTAACTAACTAACTAACTAACTAACTAACTAACTAACTAACTAACTAACTAACTAACTAACTAACTAAGTAACTAACTAAGTAACTAACTAACTAACTAACTAAGTCTTTTAATCTTTTTTTATTTGATAGTTTAATTAATTTTTTTATTTTTTACTTTTGTTTATTATTTATTATTTCTTATTATTTCATATTATTTTTTTCATTTTTTCCATCTTAATGACTAATTAACTATCTATTTTTTCTTCGATATTTAAATAGTAAGAACTTAATTGGTGACGAAGGTGCATCAGGCTTAGGCTTTGGTTTAGGAAAATGCACTAATCTCTAAAATTTGACACTCGATCTTGGGTAAAAACAGTTTGTTTATTTATTTATTTATTTATTTATTTATTTATTTATTTATTTATTTATTGATTTACTTTGGATTGTGATACTTTTTGATATAAGAATGAATTTATAACTGTAAAAATAAGTCTTTTAATTTATTAAATTTATTAACTTTTAATTGAAATTATTTTTTATTTTTTTATTTTGATGGTGTTTTTTCTTTCTTTCTATGTTTGTTTGTTTATTTAACTAATTATTTTTATTTTCAACATTTACTTTTATTATTAATTTATTTCATATATTTTATATAAATAGTAAGAATTAAATTGGTGACGAAGGAGCATCAGGCATAGGTTCTGGTTTAGGAAAATGCACTAATCTCTCAAAATTGACACTTAATCTTAAGTAAGAACAGTTTGTTTGTTTCGATTGTTTTATATTTTAATATAAAAATGAATTTAAAACAATATAACTAACTCTTTTAATTTATTTATTTATTTATTTATTAGCTTTTTATTTGATTTATTTTTTATTCTTCTTGAGTTTTTTTTTCTAATGTTTTTATTAATTTAAATCATTTTTTCAATTTAAACATTTTCTTTTATTATTTCATATTTATTCTTCAATAATTAACAAGCTAAAATTATATTGGTGATGAAGGTCTATCAGGCTTAGGTTATGGTTTAAGAAAGTGCAGAAATGTCTCAAATTTGGCACTTGATCTTTAGTAAAAACAGTTTTTTGTTTTGGATTGTGATATTTTTAAATATAAAATTGAATTTAAAACTCTTTTAATTTATTAATTAGAAATATATTTAATTTGCTTTTGTTTTATTCTAAGTGAATTTATTTCATTTTTTCATTATGAACTTTTACTTTTAATTAATTTCTTTCTATATTTCATATTTTTTCCTTTTTTTCCTCTTAACTAGCTTGTTAACAATATATTTTTTCTTCTATATTTAAAAAGCCGCAATGAAATTGGTGATAAAGGTGTATCAAGCTTAGGATCTGCCATAGTAAACTGCACTGATGTCTAAAGCTTATAACTTACCCTTAGGTAAAATCAGTTTATTTATTTTTGGTTGGGATATTTTTTAATATAAAAATGAGTTTAAAATAATATTACTAACTTAATAACTATTTTAATTTATTTATTTATTAGCTTTTAATTAATTTGATTTTTCTTTTCTTTGTTAATTTAATACATTTTTTATCTTCAACTTTTATTTTTATGATTAATTAATTTCTTATTGTTTGATTTTTTTCTACATATTATTCCTTCTATGAATTAACTATATATGTTTTCTTCAATTTTTAAAAAAAGTAACAATAAAATTCATGATGAAGGTGCATCAATCTTAAGTTTTAGTTTAAAAAAGTGCACTAAACTCACAAAGTTGCAACTTTATCTATAGTAAAAAATATTTATTTTTTGGATTGTGATATTTTTGAATGAAAAAATGAATTTAAAAAATTATTACTAACTCTTTAAATTTATTTATTAGCTTTTTGTTTGATTTGTTTTTCTTTTTATTTTTTATCCTACTTGCTAATTTTGTTTAATAATTTAAATTATTATGATTGATATAAATTTTATTCTATTTCATTTTTTTATTAATTTACACAAATTTTTATAAAAAGTTTCAACCTAATCTAATAACCTTTATAAGTGAAAGCAAAGTGCCTTAAGTCAAAACGATTAGTTTTCTCTATTATAGAATTATGATTATTATAAGCAAGGTGAAAAAAGATGAATAAATATAAAAATAATTGAATAATAAATATAATATGTTTTATTTTTATTAAATTTGTAATCATATAATTTATTTAACCTAAATTAAAAATAGATTTATTTATTTATTATTTTAATTATATTTATCATATTTTACTAAGTTATTAGATAGCTTATTAAATAAATAAATAAAAAAATTAAATTTACTTAATTAAAATTTGAGAAAAGGCATTAAATTAAAAAAATTTTTTTCAAAATTTAATAAAAATAGGTAGATAAAAAAAATTAAAAAATATAAAGTGTAAAATTAGCTTAAAATCATAAAAATTAAATGAAATATCACCATCTGTACATACATGCATACATACATACATACATACATACATACATACATACATACATACATACCTACACAGTTGGTGATATTTTAATTAGAGGATTAGTAATATATTGTAATTTTTATTTAACCTTTTAGTTATGTTTTTAAGATATTAATTTCAACAATTAATACATCTAATTTATATCTATGAAATAAAAATTTCTTATTTATTTAATTTAATAAGACAGACAGACGTAGATAGATAGATTAATAAATAAATTAATAAAGTTTTGACCATTTTTGGTGAAAATTGAGGGCTAGAAAGAAAAGCTTTATTTAAGTTAATTTTACTTTTAAATTTTCTTTATTAGATAACTAACTATTTATTAACTTATTAAAATATGATAGTTATAATATAATAAAAAGAATTAATAAATAAATAAATCAATTTATATTTTAGGTTAAATTATCCTATTACAAATTTGTATAAAATAAAACAAATTATATTTATTATTCAATTATTTTTATATTTTAGTATTTGTCCTTATTTCACCCACCACTTTTTTATCATCAACAGAAACTTATTATTAAGGATACTAATCTTTTTAATTTAAGAAACTTTTCTTTCAATTAATATTTTTCATTGATTTTGTTTTAACTTTTCATATTAATTAGAGAAAAAAAAAGCGCATAAATAGAATAAAAAAAAAGAAAGAAAAATAAATCAAATAAATATCTAATAAATAAATTAAAAGAGTTAGTTAATTAGTTTTATTGTTTTAAATTCATTTTTATATTCAAAAATATCACAATCCAAATCAAATAAACTATTTTTTACCAAAGACGAAGTGTCAAATTTGAGAGATTAGTGCACTTTTTTAAACCAAAAACTAAGCCTGATACACCTTAATTACTAATTTAATTTGAGCTTTTTAAATATTGAATATTAAAAAAGAAATTAGTTAAATTAACAAAGTAAGAAAGAAAAAAAAACACATAAACGCAATAAAAAAAAGAAAGTAAAATAAATCAAATAAAAATCTAATAAATAAATTAAATGAGTTAGTTAGTTAGTTAGTTAGTTAGTTAGTTAGTTAGTTAGTTAGTTAGTTAGTTATATTGTTTTTAATTCATTTTTATATTCAAAAATATCACAATCCAAAACAAATAAACTATTTTTACTTAAGAAGAAGTGTCATATTTGAGAGATTAGTGCACTTTTTTAAACCAAAAGCTAAGCTTGATACACCTTAATCACCAATTTAATTTGAGCTTTTTAAATTTCATATTAAAAAATATGACAATTATACTATATTTACTTAAGATAAAGTATTAAATTTGAGAGATTTCTACACTCTCCTAAACTAGAACCTATGCTTAATGAACCTTCGTCACCAATTTAATTTTAGCTTTTTAAATATTGAAGAAAAAATATAAAATTTATTAGAAATAAAAAATTAATAAAAAAATATGAAATAATAAAAGCAAAAGTGAAAATAAAAAAATGAGCTAAACTAACAAAGAAAGAAAAAAGAACATAAGTACAATAAAAAAAATAAATCAAATAAAAAGTTAATGAATAAATAAATTAAGAGAGTTATTTTTATTATTTTAAATTCATTATTTTTTAAAAATATATCACAATCAAAAACATATATATCAACTTTTTTTACCTTAGAGTAAGTGTCAAATTTTAGAGATTAGTGCATTTTTCTAAAGCAGAACCTAAGTGTGATATACCTATTGCTCCAATATTATTCTAACTTTGTATAAATTGAAAAAAAAATTCTTAATAAGTTAGTTAGTTAGAAGGAAAAAATAAATGAAGAAAAAATATGAAATAAAAAGAAATAAATAAATAAATTAAATAATAATAAAAGCAAAAATTGAAAAGAAAAAAAATATTTTAAATTAATAAACAAAGAAAAAAAAACATAAGCAAAATAATAAAAAAAAATAAACCAAATAAAATGAAGTGATCATTAATAATAAATTAAAAGAGTTATTATTATTATTATAAATTAAATTTTTATATTAAAAAATATCACAATAAAAAACAAATAAACTATTTTTACTCAAGATTAAGCTTTAAATTTGATAGATTAGTACACTTTCCTAAACCAGAACCTAAACCCAAAGCACTTTCATCATCAATTTTATTGTTACTTTTTATAAATATTGAAGAATAAATAGCTATTTAATTAATTAGTTAGTTAAATTCAAAAGATGAAGAAAAATAAGAAATTAATTTACTAATTAATAAAAAAAGCAATTATTGAATATTAAAAATATTTAAATTAATGAATAAAAATAATAACTTAAGCACAATAAATAATACCAAATAAAAAAGTTTTTACACAAGATGAAGTGTCAAATTAGAGAGATTAGTGCACTTTCCTAAACCAGAACCTAACCATGATGCTTCGTAACCAAACATTTTTTTCTTACTTTTTAAATATTGATGAAAAAATATATAGTTAATTACTCTAAACTCTTTATAATAAGACCCCCTCCCCTAATTTAGAAAAAAGGGAGTTATATAATTTCCTGTAAACCCTCTAAAAAATTTAAGAGTTGGTGTTTTAGGAGCAAATAATAGATTTATTATAAATAGATACGTAAAATAAAAAATATCAAAAACCAAATAAATATTTCAATTAATCTTTTTTATTTATGAAACATTCTATATATTTATGTATGTATTTTCTCTTTTTATGAGCTATCTTTAATTACATTGAAATATTAAAAATAAAAAAAATATTAAAGAAAGAATTTATAAAATAGCTTTAATTTAATACTTAAAATTAAAATAAAAAAGCATTAAAATAAATAAATTAATAAAAAGCAAATTTTCTATAGATTTTTATAGTTTTAAATTTCTTTTTAAGTTAATGTAAAACAAACAGTCTAAAACAATAAAATAAATTAAGTAATTATACTAAAGATTGAGTGTAAATCTAGAGGGATTTATAGTTTTATTATTGATAAATAAAATTAAAAATATCAAACAATTATAAATAATTCAACTAATCTTTTTGATTTACGAAACTGTCTACATATTTTCTCTTTTTATGAGCTTTCATTAATTTCATTAAAACTTTAAATATCAGAAAAAAATAATTAATAAAATAGCATAAATTAGTTATTATTTAATACTTTAAATTAAAAAAATACTAAAAATAAATAAATGAGTTAAAAGCAAATAATAGATTTATTTCTATTTCTTTAAGTTCTTTTTTAAGTTAAAATTATTTCAACCCAAATCAAAAAAACTATTTTTACTTAAGATTGAGTGTTAAGCTTGAGAGTTTAACGCAGTTTGCTAAACCTTATTCTAAGGCTAGTGCACCCTTTGTACTAATTTAATTCTTGCTTTTTAAATATTTAAAAAAAAAAATTTGTTAATTAGAAATAAAAAAAGAAGAAAACACATGAAATGAAAAGAAATTAATAAAATTTCAGTGAAAATTAAAAATTAATAAATTTTTTTAAAAAAAACATTAACAATCAAAAAATAAATAAATAATGAATGAATTGAATAAAATGTTTTTGTTTTAACTTAGCTTACATTTTAAAAATATCACAATTAAAAACAAAAAAATTTGTTTACTTAAGTAAAAGATTCAAATTTGAGAGAATAGTACTCTTAGCTAAAGCAAACCCTAAGACTGATGAGCCTTCATCACCAATTTGATTGTTACTTTTTAAATATTCAAACAAAAATAAATAGTTTGAAGAAAAAATAAGTAGTTAAATAAAATTGTAAAACATTAGAAATTAATGAATTGATAATTAAATTAGAACTTAAAAACAAATAAATGAATAAATTAAATCAAGAAAAAATAAATTAAGCAAAGATTTTTAGAATAAATTTATTGTTTGTTTTAAATTCTTAAATTGTCTAAAAATAAAAATAAACTCTTTTTACCCAAGAAAAAGAGTCAAATCAGAGAGATTAGTGCAATTTGCTAAACTAGAAGCTAAGTTTATGGCACCCTATGCACCAATTTAATTATTACTTTTTAAAGATTAATGAAAATAAACTTAATTACTTTGTAAAAATTAAAAAAATATTAAGTAAAAAACTGAAATAATCTATAAAATTTATAAAAAGCACACAAAAAATTCAAATAAATAAAAAAAATTAGTTTCATTATATTAAATTAAATTTTATATTAAATAGAAAGAAGCAGTTTGTTTGAACGATTACAGACAGTCAACCCAATAATAGAGTTGACTGTATTGAAGACAATAGCTCTGATGATAAAACCAATCTTAAATAAATAAATAAACAAATAAACTGTATTTACCTAATTGAAAGTTTTAATTTTGAGAGATAAGTGCAACTAGCTAAAGCAGAACCTAAAACTTATGCACCTTCTGCACCAATATCACTGAAACTTTTAACATAGGAATTAAAATAAATTAAAAGTAATTAATTACAAAATAATAATAACAATATATATATAGAAATAGAAAATCCAGTGAAATATAATCTTATGATATCATATTTATTTTTATTTATCATATCTATAAAAATATAGCTTAAAAATATTTTTTTAAAGCCTCTACAAAAGAAAATATTTAAATTTATTTTTTAATGAAAAAAGAGTTAAATTTAGGGGGGGAAAATGGAAACAATTTTAAAAATATTAATAAATGAAATAAAAGGCTAATAGAAAAATTAAATATTATTGCCTTATATTAACTTTTAATTTAAAAAATATCAATATGGTAGCAAATAAATTCTTTTTACTCTAGGTAAAATTACAAATTTGATAGACTAGAGCATTTTGATATACCAGAACTCAAGTCTAATAAACCTTCAGCACCAATTTAATTATCACTTTTTAAATATTAAAGAAATTACATTTACTAACAAGAATAAAAAAGCTTAAGAAATATAAAAGAAAAAGAAATAAATTATCAACACTAAAATTAAATATAAAAAAATTTTAAAAATTGAATTAATAATCAATCTATATATATGATTTTAATTAGTTAAAAATAATTCTTTTAATATAAAATATCATAATCTAAAAAGCAAATAAATTGATATTACATTAGATCAAGTGTTAAATTTGAGATATTAGCGCTATTTGTTAAAGCTTTACCTAAGCCTTATGCCCCTTTATCTCCTAATTAATTGGATCTTTTAATTATTCAAAAAATAATTACTTAATTAGTTAGTTAATTAGAAGGAAAAAATGATGAAGGAAGCATGAAATAATAATTCAAGTAAAAGTTATATATTAATTAAATAAATTAATAAAATCATAAAAAAAAGCTATCTAAATAAAATTTTATTAATTAAATAAATTTTTATATTAAAAAATATCACAATCAAATAAATAAATAAATAAATAAATAAATAAATAAATAAATAAATAAATAAATAAAAACGGCTTTTACTAAAGATAAAGTTCCAAATTTGAGAGATTAGAGCAGTTGAATAAAGCAGAACCTAAGCTTGATGCACCTTCTGGACCAATTTAATTTTCACTTTTTAAAAGTGATAGTTAATTTGTCATCAGAGTAGATGAAAAAAAATATGCAATAATTAGAACAATATTCATGATTAAAGCAAATGTTTAAATTATAAAAATAAATTCAATTAAAAAAAATTGATTGATAAGCAGAAGGGGAATAGCCATAATTTATTTTTTAAAAAGATTTAAGGGTAAATATATATCCCTACCTTTATTCAACTTTTATTAGTTTCTACATGGCTACATCCCCTCCCTTCACTTAGAAAAAGCAGAATCACAAATAAACAAATAAATAAATAAATATAAATATATTATTTATTTGTACTTAAGGTTAAGTATCAAACTTGAAATATTAGTGCATTTTGTTAAAGCAAAGCCTAAACCTGATGCTCCCTGTGCATTGATTTAATTTTTACTTTTTAAATTTTAATTAAAAATAATTAGGTTGTAAAAAAGAAAAAAATAATAAAGAAATTACAATCAAAACACAAGTTAAAAAGTTAAAATGGGCTCAAAATAATGAAAAAAAACAATTTCAATTAAAAATAAATAATTAAACAAAGTTTAATAGTAAAAAATATAAAAATATGAAAATAAACTGTTTTTACGAAAGTAGAAGGGCCAAATTTAATAAATTAGTAGAAGTTCCTAAAGCAGAGGCTAAGTCTGATAAACCCTTATCACCAATTTAAGTTTCACTTTTTAAATAATAAAGAAAATATAAATAGTAAATGTGAAGAATGAAATAAATAACTTAAAATCAAAATTAAACTAATCAAAGGTATAATAATAATAAAAAAAAATAACAAATATTTAAAATAAATATCAATCAAATTAATGGATTTTGTTGTTTTAAGATAATTTTTATTTTCAAAAATATCACAATCTAAAAAATAAGCTGTTTATTTTTACAAAAGATCTAGAGTCAAATTTTACAATTTTGTGCAATTTACTAGATTTTAACCTAAGGTTTGTGCGCCAATGGCACCTAATTAATTCTCTCTTTTAAATATAAAAAAAAATTTTGTCAAAATAAAAATGAAAAAAAATAAAAAAAGTTTGTAATAATTAAAAAAGTTGAAATAAAACATTAAAAATCAAAAAAGATACCGAAAAAAATAAAAAAGAATTATATTTTTAAGTTAAAAAGTATGAAAGTTGAAGCTAATAATATTATTTTTACCTAAGATTAAGTATCAAATTTGAGAGTTTAGAGCAGCTTTATAAAGCAGCACTTATATTTGATGAACCTTCTGCATTTATTTCATTATTACTTTTTAAATATATATTTAATAAATTTGAAATAAAAAAAAAGTATCAAATAAAAATTTTAAAATAGTAATAAAAATAAAATTCTTATGAAATGATAAACAAACCAAATAAAAAGATAGATTATAGATTTTTATTATTTTAATTTATTTTATATTAAAAATATCTAAATCAAAAATAGGTATAATTTTTACTCAAGATTAATTTCAAAATTAACGAGATTAGTACACTATGTTATAGCATGGGCTAAAGCTGATGCACCCTCTACGCCAATTTAATTATCACTTTTAAATTTTGAAGAAAAATATAATTATCTAGAGTAATTTAATCAAGAAGAGAGTAAAAATAAAAAATTAAAATAGTAATAAAAATCAAAAATATTAAAAAAACCAAATAAAAAGTACTAAATTAAGGGAGCTTTGTTGTTTTAAGTTATTTTTTGTGTTAAAAATATTAGAATCCAAAACAAATAAATAAATGAATATTGATTACCGAAGATTGAGATTCAATTTTTAGAGATTAATGCATTTAGCCAAGGCAGAACTTAAGGTAGATACACCTTATGCACCTATTTAACGGTAACTTTTTTCATTTTAAAGAAAATAATAAAATATTGAATTAACTTTATTCAGAATTAAACCCATTGAAATAAATAAAAAAGAATAATAAAATAATAAATAGTAATATTTTTAACTTGAAAAATTTAACACTAAAAAAGATATTAATTAATTTAATTTACTCTTGTTCAATTAAGAGAAGTGTATGAGATTCCAGAGAGGAGCATAAAAACTTTTTATGAGAAAAAAGAATTTAATGAGCAATCAATTAAGAAAGTATTTTATTTACGTCTTCTAGATTATCGTAATATTAATTCTATTCTATCATTTTTTTTAAGAAAACTATTAATTTAATTAATTATAAAAATTTTAATAAATTTCTTTTGTTTTATACCAAAGTAGGCAGCATATTTCGTAATAAAGAGGAAAAAATTATTTGAGAGATCAAATAAGTAATATTCATTTAAAAAATATCTTTTTAATAAAAATATGAATAGACAAATTAGATAGCGGCAGTAAAATTATACTCAAAAATAAATTTTCTTAAAATAAATAGATTTCAAAGAATGAATATTGAATTATTAGTAATATAATTTTTCCTTGGTTTCTCATTTTTAAGAAAAAGTAAATCTACATTTTAATAAAGATATCAAAAATGAAATAAATAACTTTAATAAAAATAATTTTATTTTTTTTACTAAATAACTTATTAAAATTATTAAAGAAACTCATTCATTCAATTTTAAGAATTAATTTTATTTATTTTCATCATAAAATCTTTTCAAAATCAAAAAATCAATAGAGAAAATTTTTTCTTCAATAATTTTTTTATCTTTAAAGTATTACATTCAAAAAAAGTGTTGTCAAAAATTTATAGTTTGATTTATTGTTTTTATCAAAACCTATTTAATGGTGGAAAATAATTTTTAATATAACTCTAGATTTTTATTTTTACATTAATTTAAATAAACTTTAAAGATATTCATATTTAGCCAAATGCCTTTCGAAAATCTGGCAATATGAAATTACTATTTTTTTGAAAGGCTTTGATTTTATAATTAATACTTTTTTATAATAAAATTTTTTTAAAAATGCGAATCTTATAGAGAAGAATTAATTTATTTATTTAAAATTTAACCCTCCTCTATAATGTATGTGAGAAACTACTATTCAAGCACGCTTTTAACAAAATATAATCACCTGATTAATTGTTAAAAATGCCCCAAACTCACAACAAATTTGAATTGAATTAATACTTTTAGTCACTATCAAAAATAAATAAATAATTTATTCTTTTTTTAGAATATTTATAATGAATGAATTAATAAATGAAATGAGGTATTTCTGATCAGTTTTGGTATTACTAATGAATAAGATTTAACTAAATGCTAAAGAGTCAATTTATCTATAATAATTTATTATATAAATTGATAGAAACTTTTATATTTAAAAAAAGATTCTTTTGTTACAAGTGTAAATAAATCATTGATTTAATATATAATGTAGAAGCGAGTCTTAGAGTTTCAATTAAAATATACTCTCTCTAGCTATTATTTATATCATAAAGTTTCTTTTATATTAATTAAATCGTTAAAAAATTAATTATACATTAAAATTAAATTAACAAAGATACAAACAAGGTAAGCAATTTGTCCAAAAACATTAAATAATAATGGCTCATATGATTTTAAAAAGTTTATTGATTATCGCTGTTTTATCAATTAGCTAGCTAACTTTTGCTTCAAGCATTCATGCTTCTTGTGAGAAATCAGAGAAACTAAGTTTTGGTCCTTCCTGGGAAGAAAGAAATCATTATCTTCCTGATTTTATGAGAGTTTCAGGAGTAGCTTCTGGATATCTTGCTTCTGAATAAGTCATTATTGAATTTGACATTGAAACTCTTAGTGAATCTGCAGGAACCTCACTAATATAAAACAACCAAAGCATATCTAAAGCCATCAATGAAATGAAAAAAGTAGGAGTTGAAGAGAGTGAACTTACCACACAAGATATGAGAATTTATCCTTCTTATAGATAAGAGTATGATGAAAAAACAAAGAGTAATAAATCTATCTTTGAAGGATATAAGGTAGAGAATAAGCTGATATTTTTATCTAAAAAGCTCGATTTAGCAGGAAAAGTGATTGATATCGCTGTTAGTAATGGAATCAATAAAATATCTTCAGTTCAATTTGTGCCTACTTAAACAAAAATAAAAGAATTGAAGGACTCATTAATATCAAAAGCAGTAGAAGATGCAGTAAAAAGAGCTAATCTCGCTCTATAACCTTTAAATTATGAAATAAAATCTGTAAAGAGAATAGATATTGAAAACGATTCATTTGGTAGAAATTAACTATATAAATCTAGATCTTCATTTTTACACTCATCTTCTGATGATGGTGATTTAGGAGATGAAACTAGACTCTTTGATAATCTTAAAAAGTTCAGTATTTCAGTAAACGTTTCTTTTATAATAGGAAAAAAAGAATCAATTTGAAATAAAAAATCTTTTTACATTAAAATAATTGTTTTAAAAGTATGTTTACATTAGAATATATAATTTTTTATCTTAAAATTAAAAAAATAAATAAATAAATTTTAAAATTTGTCTTTAACTAATAATTTTTTGTGTTCATTTTTTCATTCAAACAGCAATATCTTATTTTAAAGCTAATCATTATTTAGTTAATATTTTATAAGTTGATAATATTATAGATTTTTTTGCCTTAAAATCAAAACGCTCTGATCAATAAAATTTTAGTAATGTAGCAATTTTATTCTAAAAAATAAATATTTTCATTCTTAAGATATCATTTAATGCTAAAATGCTTTTAAAGAATTACTGGAAATCTAAATTAACTATTTTTGCAATTTAAGATGTTTTTAAAATTTTTTAAGAAAATTAATTTATTCAATAAAATCAATAAAGAATTCAAGAAGTGATATATATATTAATGAATGAATTATCTATAATATTTTTGTTAGAAATAACATATTTATTGGTAGATTTCAAATATTTTTTTAATTTTCTTTAAAAAGGTGTTAATTCATAAAATAATGAATATATTTTTATTTATTTTCATTTTTTATAAGAGCTATTTAGGTGTTTATTTTGATGAAAAACTACTAAATCATATTTTTTAATTAGATTTATAATCTTTAAGCAATTTATGTATAATAATTACTTCTAAAATAAAAATATAGATTGAAAATTTAATTCAAATAATAAAAGTTTTTGGAAAAAGTTAATTGATTTTTATTGGCTTCTCCATTTCAATTAACTAATTAGCTTCTTAAAAAAAGATAAGCACTAACTAAATTTACAAATATAAGATATTTGTAATGAATTAGCTCTATTTAATCTAGCTTATTTGTTTTTGATTTCATTCTAATACTCACTTCTTTATTCTTTTAAAGCAAAATTAATTGTAACTTTAAATTGTTTTCTTTTTTTTGGATATACATTTAACAATGTAGTTTTTACTAATTTGATCTAATTCACTTTCAAGTTTTATAAAGTTATTTATTGTATAATGTGAAAAATTATTCAGTATCCAAAATTAAAAAAAAGCATCCAGATTTTCAACACTAATATTTTTGAAGAAAAGGGTAGTATTATCTTAATCTAGAGGTGGAATAAAAAGGGGTACCTTAGGGTATAAACTAAATAATATTTAATAAAATATATTTAGATAACAGTTTAGTGTAAAAATTAGATTAAATTTTGAAAATATTATTTAGTTAATTTTTTATTGAAAAATTTATAGAATCTTTGAAAATTTTTTTTATTGAAAATTAATCTTTCATTTGCTTACGAATAAAGGAAAGCAAATTTTAGAAAATTCAAGAAATTTTACATTAGAAAAACATTTAAATATCTTAATTTTTTTAATCTTCTTTTTACACTTTTATTTCGTCTTTCTTTTCAAATTATTTTTCGAATATTTAATCTATTAAAATTAAAATCAAAATTATTTATTACTTATTTTAATCTCTTTAATAGTAAATTTGAATTAATTATAAAATTAAACACTGATAGATAATTGATCTTTTATAAAAAGAATTAATTTATAAATTAGAAAAATTTGAATTCACCTTTAGTTTAGGTGATTAGCCTTATTCATGGTGTATGTATAGAAAAGGTGATTAATTGACTAAAAAATTTTTAAGAAAGTAGGTGAATAGAAATTTAGATTCATACATGCACCTCATTCATCTAAAATCCATTTTAGTCCCCTTTCAAATTTAAAAAATTAATTAAATTTGTATTTTAAATTTTTTCCTCTATTTTTAGGAAAAATTAATAAATAAAATTAAAAAAAAGCTCTCAAATGCTTAAATGTCCATTCTATTTTCTAAAAATATTCTAAAAAAATTTAAATATTACGTATTTTAAATATATTCTATTTTAATTAATTATATTTATATTGATTGTATTTTTCTAAAAATATTTTTAAATATTAAAATTCAATAAATACTGTGTGTGTATTATCAAATATTCTAGAATACTTTAAAATATTATTTTGTTGATAATTGAATTAAATTAAAAAGTTCAAAGAATTTAAATAAATTAAATCTGTTTAGTTTTTAATTTTTTTAAAAAAAAACAAAAATTTTTTTTTGATAAACATTTAAAAGCAGAAAATATAAATTAGAATTTTTAGATTAATTAAATAAATACTTAAATTTAACAAAAATTAAAAAAAGGATTAATAAAAAAATAAACAAAATAATTTGTAAATTTCTAAAATAACAAATTCATGATTAAAAACATAAATTACAAATGAATTTAATTAGCATTCAAGATAGATATAAAAACATTTAAAATTCGAATTTATGTTCATTATTTATTAATGTTATCAAAAATAACTTGTTTAATTACGCTCTTATAAACTTATTATTATTAAAATTAAGCATTTGGATTAAGTGGAAACTATTGTTATGGGTTTTAATATGGGTATTGTGGTGGAAAAGGAATACCTTGTTATGGTGGCATGAAATTTTATGGATTTTGCATGTAATTTTAAGGTGGAGCCATAAAATATGGGTTATTTTAGAAATTTTGTTATCCAAATTATTAATTTTAGGGAAAGTTGTTCTAGTTAATAGAAGGAATCTCATAAGGATTTGGTTGTTCTTAATTAATCTATTGATCTTCTTTGAATGAGTGGTCAATAGAAAGCTCAGGAGACAAATTCAGAGCCTAGCCTTCTGTTTTGCCTTTGGTAGATACAAAAATATTTTATAAAGGAGCCTTATCACTCCATTGATCTTTAAAGGAGAAGTAATTCTTTTCATACTAGAAGAGCTAGAATTTGTATTATTAACTTTATCCAAAACTTTGAACTCTAGGTCCATGGAGACTCTCATTAAAATAATTAACTGATACATAAGTTGATTCTTCTTTAGTATTAGTGTCCAAATTCACTTACTAACCTGAACCACATCTCTTGCCTTCAGAGAAGTAACCAACATACTTCTCATTCTTGTTTTCTTTGTTAATTAATTGTATTTCTCCATAACCCCATTCTTTGTTATTGTAGAATTCTCCTAAGTAGTACTAAAATCCATTCAAGACAAGAATACCTCTTCCATGACGTTTGTTATCTTTCATATATCCTAAATAAATCGCTGCTGGATCACTTTTGTAAATGATAAGAGCTCTACCACTGTATTAGTTTTTATTATCTTTCTGTCCAATAATTAGTGATTTCTCTCTGTCCTCTTCTATCAAATCCTAAGACTCCGCATTTTCAAATTCATCTAAATTAAAATTGAACTTTTTTAGTTGCTCTCTCATGAAATCTGGAATGCCAAATTTATCCAAATAAGAAGTAAAATCGATATTAACCTAAGTTTCATTTTAGCTGTATTATTGTTTTATGCTATCATTAATACAATCAAATAGCTTCTATATGGGTTCAATCTAACCTCTGATAAATTACAGCACATTTTAGGGTTCATCTCTCAAAAATTATTCAAATTATTATCTCATGATCTCCTTTTATTCTTGTATAAACTCATTAAGTCTTTTTTAATTTTACTCAAATTGCTAATCAAAATTGCTGAGTGCTTATTTTATTTAATTCTCAAATACAAATTAATTGTTGTTGCCCATGTATTATTACCCATTCACATTTTATGTATTACCTTAATTTTAAAAATTTTATTAATACATCATAATGCAATTTCTGTGAAGTTTATGATTATCTATGCAAGCATTGCAAATTTCATGTCCACAACTATAATTTGTGCATTTTCCTATTAAAAATGATAAATGTTAGTTTAATGTACATGCTAATTAATTCATTTTGAGTGCAAAAAGAGGTTAGTCTAATTCTGTTATTTATTTTCTCTATTTCGAATCTATTTTATCTATTAACAAACTAAAAGATTGTCTTTAAAAATTTTTATTTATCTTATTATTAAAGTATTTTGTCTTTATCAAAGAATTATTTATATTCGATATATTATTTGTATGTTTATTAGATTGTTTTTCCTTTTCGCAATTGCTTTTAAATTTTATTTTTTTTAAAAATTGTTAGAATATTAACAAAATTTAGATCAAATCAAAGGGCGTTCCACAATCTCACTACAAAAAAAATAAATCACTAATATCTTTTACCTATATGTGTTTATTGTTTTCTTTTATTTTTAATTAGTGTATCTTATTTTTTTTTAATTTGTAAATTATCTAAGCAATTTACTATTCAATAAGATTCATTGCTCATTTAAAAGGTAAAAAGCTTAATTAAAAAATGCCTTTTTAGAGGTAATTTTTTACAATAATAATAAATTTTTTTTGATAAAGATGATATAAATAAAATCTAATATCATTGTTAAATAAAGACCGATGGTATTTTATATTCTTTTTATAAATTAAATGTCTTAAAAATAATATCCGCTATAGTATAAATGGTTATTTTATATTTATTTTGGGTTTGTACTCATTAAAAAATATTAAAGTTAAAGAGTAAGTAGCAAGCAAGTAAATATATACAAATATAAAGAGAAATACATATAAATACTGTTAATTAGTTTTTGATTTATTGATTGATTGATTAATTGATTAGTTATTTAAAAATTATATAATTTAATTTTAATATAATGATTGTAATTATTATTAGATAGTTAATAATGATGGTTCTTTAAACAAAAAGAATCAAACTTCTTGTTCCATTTCTTAGTATTTGAATTTTTTGTTATCTGCTGACAATTGTACGAATTCTCTTTCCAAACCTTAGATTCTCGCTTTGTATTTTCTAATTGTGTTATATATAACAAATATGAGTATGATTACAGATAAGATAGTCAACAAAACAATAGCTGCTATAAGCAATCCGTTGCTTTCGTCAACAATGATATTCTCCACGTCGACTGTGATATTTTGAGATATCAAACATTCTATCCATATACCTAAAATTATTAACAAAAATAATTTATAATTTATGTTTTTTATTTATTTATTTATTTATTTGTTCATTTTATTTTTTGCTTGTTTATTTATTTGTTTTTTAGGTTTAAACAAAGAAATTTAATTACTGCTAGTGTTTTCGTTAAGGCAATGGTTCGAATATAAAGAAATCTGGTAGTTGTAGAGACCTAAATCACTCTCTAACTTAGGTTAGCAAGTAAGTTAAGGTGCTTGAACAGCCAATTAACTCACTTAGTACCCTTTATTGAAGAAAGAAAAAACTAAAAAGTCATTGTCAGTTTGATTGTAGGGACTGAGGTCTTTAGAGACAATGATAATTGTGTTTGTTTTATCTTTTGTCAAGAAATCAGGAATTCTGTTATAGTAGTTGCTTTATCTGTTTTAAAAAGTTGAGTGGTAGCTTAATGCATGAGTAGACTTTCCCTAAAATAATGCAAAGTGATCGAAAGCAAAGACTTTGCTTCTTTCTGCTTCTAGCAATCTAATGGGTTAATCTATTTCATGGATATATTTTCTAGAGGTTGATGAAGATGTATCTTTCTCTTTAAGATAAACTGAAATTCCCTATTTAGTAATAAAAAATTTACTTTGTTAATTTGCTATTTTTATTATTATTTTAATTACCATTGGAGAGATGACTTTCTAAAAAAGGACAACTATAGTGATTTCATTGTTGGAGTTTTCATAAATAGAAAAAGAGTAACCACTATTAATTTTTGGGATATAATGAATAAGGCTATTAATTTGATCGTTTGTCACATAAATGCCATATTTGTAATCAAGAATAAAGAACTGATTAGTCTTTTTTGAGTAGTAAATGTCTGTAACATCACAATTATTTTATTGAGTATTGCTGTTAAATTATGTAATTTTGCTTTATTATTAAATAACAATGTTATTTGATGCATCAACTTGAAGTTTGGCTACAAGTAATCCTTCAGTTCTTAAAGGAACATAAAGAGTTTCATCAACATAAATTGCATTTTTTGTCATATTCTAAAGATTAACCTCTTTGTTTGAGACTGCTTTTTTGCTTTTTAGATCAATGATTGAAATTTAGTTCTTAAACAAAATCAATGATTGGTTTTGATCTTTAGCGAGAATAATTGGCTAATAGTCTAAGGCTTCCTAAATATTTAGATTAATCGATTCAATGAATTCTAATTTCTAAGAATCCTTGCTGATTGAAAACAAGCTGACCATTCCCAATTTTGAAACACTTACAAAATTAGATCCAACAAGTTAGAAAGCTAGGATTTCGTCCTTTCCTGTTAATTTAAGATCATTAAAATCGAAATCTTATTCGATCTTAGAGCTAGACACCACAGTTCTTTGCTTTACAATGCAAAAATCATTATCGCTTTTTGAAGTGTCATCAAAATCTATGAAATAGGCGTGTTTAAAAATATCTCTGTCATAATCAATGAGTAACTTCTAATTCAAAACAATTGACTTGGAAAAGTCCTACTACTTCTCTAATTTCTAAACTACCTCATCAGCAAATGAGAGCTACATCATGCTAAATAGCAAAGCTATTAAAATAGCTTCTTTTAAATTTAAGTGTAAGTTATTATTAGCCATTTAAGTGTCTGAACCTATCTATTATTTAACTATTTATATTGTAATAAATTATCTTCTCTTTTTGTATATTGGATATTATAAATAAATCTTTTTTACTATAAATTATGTTTAATAATAGCTATTTGAAGTAATACTCGTCTTATTTTAAATTAAATAAATACAATAAGCTTATCACCAACTAAAAATTAAGGATAAGCCAAAACAAATAAACAGACAGGCAAGCAAAGAAACAAGAAGTCAATCAAATTACAAAAAAAAATAATAAAGTAGAATGCAAATTTTAGTTTCTTTAAACAATAAATAGCAAATAAATAAACTGATTGATTGGGTGATAAATAATTAATTTCATTCTTATCGCTGTGTAAAATTCTTCATAAAAAAAGGGTACTTAATTCCTTAGAACCAAGCACAAATTAACTTCATTTGAAAGAATTAATTAATGTATTAGAAAATATAAGAAATCACTCTTTGATTTTTTTTAAAGATAACAACATATAGATATTTCCATTTGTTTTATCATGACTTAAGCATGGCAATTATATTATTAAAGTACATTAGAGGTTCTTTGAAATCGTCTTCACTTTATATATTAGCGTTATACTTTTCGTTGAAAAATTTCCACCAAGGTTGCCCATTGTAATCAGGAAATACAACGCGCTCAGTCTGCTAAGCCTTTTTTAATACTGTTAATGTGAGTTGAATTGGTGTATAATAAAGACATAAATTCGAACGATAAACATCGTTTCCCCAAAATTAAACTGTATTGAGCAACTTCTCTATAGTATCAGTTTTATCATCTTATTGTATCTCTTATTTCATTTCGCCTTCTTGTTTAGCTTCTTCTTTTTATTTCCTAAATTAAAAATATTTTAACGTTAAAATTATTAAAAAGGAATTTCTGAATATTCAAAGAAGGTTTGGCTTGAAGTCTACACCAAAAATTTAAAATATAACAACAAAGAATGGAGATATTTAAAAATTTTTATTATAATAGTAAAGAATAATTATGAAATTACAAGTATTCAATTGATAAAATATATTTTTTTTGAAATAGAAAGCTATGTGAAAAGAATATCAAAAATTTAATTTTGCTTTTAGATAATGGCCTTTTATTTTGCATAAGTACAAGAGCTTTCTTACACTTATAAAAATCAAAATAGTAAATTTAGTGGGCTTTCCAAGTAAATATCTAATTTCAACTATTACTTCTTAAAAATCAAAAGAATTTATCAAATAATTAAGAAATTAAAAAATAAATCTAATAAGAAACTAAGAAAGGTTTTAATAAATTAATCCAAACTTAATTACCTAATATTAATTCATATTAAATATTAAATAAAAATTAGCCATTGTTTTTTTTAAAGATAAATTAGTTCATATTTAATAGATATAATATTAAATTAAATGAAAAACTTTGTTAGAAATTAATGATTTCAATGAAAGTATCAAATAGAATAAATAAATTCAATCTCATTCAATTACTATTTTTAACAAATTGAATATAAAATTATCTTTTTAATAGAAATAAAAGCAAATATTTAGTCTAGCATTAATAATTTAAACAAGTATTTTTGACAACTATAGAAATGATTGTCAAAATTATATTTTACTAATATGAAATTTGAAAATTTTTAATCATTATCAATATTTATACTAGGACTAAATAAAGTAAAGTTTGCAATATCATTAATAATTAATTTTGAATAAATAATATTGCTTGCCATAATAAATATTTTCATAATTATTAGTATTTTTTGGAAAAAATAAGAAATAAATAATGCCAAAAGTTGAGTTCAATAGAAATATCTTGATTTTTTTGAATGAGTTAAGTCTATTTAATATGTAAACTTGTAATAGATTATTAATACAATAAAGTAGATTAATAATACTGAAAATGAATAAATATTACTTGTTACAAATATTTGAACAGAAATATTTAATTAGAATAAACAAAAAATAAAATTATTAATTAGACTTTCATAAAGTAAAATTAAATCAATAATGTTTTTTTATTGTAAATTCATTCATAGTTATTGTTTTCAAAAAATAATTAAAATAAATGTTAATTATCATAATAAGTTTAATATAACATTTATGTGAATGAGTGATAGAATTATTTGAAAAAACAATATTGAATGATTGATTTTCATTTTAATAAATTCAATAATTAAATATCAATTGATTAATTAATGGTTTTGAATTCAATTAATAATTGATTTCAGTAAAATAGCCAATGAATTAATTAGAAAGTATAAAAATTTAGCTAGTTTTTTTGTTTAAGTTAAGGGATTAATTACCTTTGTTCTTATAGCTCTTTTTGCTTATTGATAAATTCTTTGTAGGATTTAACAAATTAATCGACATAGGGAAGCGCTGTGTCTACTACAAAATCATATCCTGTTAAATAAATTGTTAGTGTTTATAAATATCTTCTTTCTAGTTAGTTAGTTTTTTTGTTTGCTAGTTAATATATAAATTACCAAAAGACACCAAAATATCATTTTCAGCAAATAATAATTTTCCTTTTTCCTACTGAATTTTATGCTTTGGAATTTGCTCAATAATTTATTTTAATGTCTGTTTTCTCAGTGATTTTGCTCTTTCATCTAATTTGCTAATCGAAACTAATGCTTTGAAGGCATGAGGCTTGAATGTGGCATCAACTTTCAAATACTGTTACAATGCAATGTAAAATTCAACACACATTTCACTTTTGAATAGAGTGTCATCTAACTTTGCTGCTAAAAATAAACAAGTTATTGCATACAAATTGTCATCGAGCTGTTGATTTCTTTTCAATGCTTTGATTCTATGATAGAACACTTAAGCTTTTATATTCTTTATAAAATAAATGTAAATGATCAATAGTTGGCGAAATGTATTAATTTCATTTGCTAGCTTTTTCTTATTTGCTTTAAACTTATAATTTTTGTTATTTATTTATTTTACTTACTGTTTGTGTCCCTAGCTTCAACATATCGCTGAAATAATACTCGAATTCCTCTGCAAACATTTTTATAAATTTTGCTACTGAATTTGCTTGTTTCACATCTTCTATTGACTGTTTCTTGCTTTTATCTGGCCTAATGAGCACCCAATCTTCCTTTGTTAAAAGCCACATCCCTCCAGTCATCTATCCTTAAGCAGCCTATTGTTGTTAATTCATCTAATTACTTCCTTGTTAATGATTTTACAAATAATTCTGCTGCTACTCTTTATCCATATTTCTACAAAAATATTAATTAAAAATCAAATAATATTCTTCTTTTCTAAAAATATCAATTAATTTGATTCTCTATCTCAATCAATCAATTGAATAATTAATCAATAAATTAATATAAACTTTAAACTTCTAAATTCTAAAATAATCAAATTTTTTAAAAACTCATGTAAGATATCGATTATCTTAAATGATACTTTATATGCAAAAAAACTTAATGACCAAAAATAAAATTAGTTTAGATTGATAAATACTAAGAAAAAAATGAGAAAGAATACCATCATAAGAGATTAAATGGATTAATCAAATAAATAATTATGATTATAAAAAAGAAGCTTTATTGAACTACTTATTCATTTCAGGAGTAAGTAGTTCTGGATTACCTATTATTAATTACTCAAACACTATTTTTCTTTGAAAACAATAAATAGTGTGTTATTAAATATTTACTATAATTTCTACTTAGAATCCAAATTTATTCTTAAATTTAAAAATAATTAATAATTTTATTTTGTTCTTTTAAAATTTTTAATAAAAATTCTAATCAAGTAATATTTTATTATTAAAGTGTGATATATTTTTTTTTTAGTAATAATATTAGGTTTTAAATCAATAAAAATATATTCATAGTTTTTAGAAATAATAAATAATTATTAGAAAATTAAAATTAATTTTATCCATTCAATATTAACTATTTTACTTTAAAATATCAAAATCATTTTAATGAAATTTTTTAGATTAAAAGTTATTAAATTGAATTTATTTTTATTAATAATAAATCTTGAATACTTTTTATCAAAATTTATTAAATTGTATTTCTTTTTATCCTGATTTTTTGGAAATAATAAATACGAATTAGAAAATTAAAAATAAATTTTACTTATTGAACATAAATTATTTTACTTTAAAATATAGTAAAATAAAAACTTTATATCAAAAGTTATTAAATTGCATTTATTTTTATCAGTAATAAATGCTGTTTTTTGAAATTATAAATATGATTAAAAAAGTAGAATTTTTAAATTTATTTTTAAAAAGAAATTGACAATTTCTTCAACAGAGTAAATAAATAAATAAATTAACATTCAATTTAAAAGTTTTATAAAATCTTGATAGTATTACATACAGTCATTTATATCTTCTTTTTGTATTCTTTTGGAAAACATTTACCACCACTCTACTTACTAAGCAGGGATGTCAATATCGCCAAAATCATCATCTTCTTGTTTTTATTCATTAGACTCTATTTGGATGTTTGGTAAATTACAATTTAATTTTTCAGCAGCAGCTTGGATTGCAACTATGGTTAGGATCATAGGATGGAAGTACAAACACAAATTACTCATATAAATTGTATTGGTATTTTCTTCTGCAAGCTAGATTAAGTCTTAAAAGACAATTTTATCTGTAATGCCGTTATATTTCTTTTTAAATATATCTAAGTACTTACTAGTTACTTCAACAACCAAGTCATATCCTATTAATTTTACAATTTTAAATGATAAATCTACTTATCAGCAAACTATTAATTGAATATAGATACTAAGCTAAATAAATAAATTCAAGTAAGTGTCTATTTATATGATGTCAAAAAAACTAAATTTTAATTCGATTTGCATCTTTTTTTGAAAAATTTTGAACCCAATTAATATAAATTTTGTAATTAATTACCTGACATTTATAATATTTCTATTTCTGCAGTTTAAAAGTTTTCATGATGCATTGTGATTGCCTTTGGACCAAGCTTTTGTAAATAAGCTTCCTATTATTCTTTGGTTTCAAGGCGGTTTGGATCTACATACTTATTGAATTATTAAAGTCTCATTTTTTATGCTACAATTAGAAAAGATTTTATTGTATCTTCCAATCTTCTTTAATGGTAATCGTCCTTAGCCATTAATAAAATGCTAACAGTTCCATACAAAAATCTATCAAAATTCTTGAAAGAAACATTTTAGCAGAATCTTTAGAAAATAACTATGGCCTTTTATACCTTTATCAATAAAATAAACATTTAAAAAAAGCTTTTAACTAATAAATGAAAATAAATGCTAAGGATCAAACAAATTAAAATAAAAAATTGCTTCAAAATCTCAGCAATATTCATTTGCACAAAGTAAAATTTTTATTATTATTAATATTTACAGTGCTTAAAGGCAAATGGAGAGATTCAACTCCTAAACTCATCATAAATTTAATTGATTCTTTACGCAGTTGAGCTTCCTTTTTTAAATCTATATTTGCTTTAGTGTTCGGATTATACTCCCAACTTTCCTTAGTCAGAAGTTTCATCCTTCCCTTTAATATTTGAGCCATTTTACTTTCCTAAATAAAGTGATTCTTTACTATTACAATCAAATAATATAAATAAATAACTCTTTATCAAGTAATATATTTATTTTTAATCTTAATAGTATTGATTCCTTTGGATGGTATTTAAAATTGCATCAACTAAATAAACTCTGCAAATTATTAAGATTTAGCACAACTATTTTTTTGTATATTTATTTTCTTTTAAAGCAAATCAAAAAAACACATTCAAAATAAAATTATTTTTATCAACATCAAAATAGAAAATACAAAGAAAATCATTAAAACCAAACAATTAAATTTAAAATTCATTAATATTTCATTGACTTAAATCATTATAAATTGTAAGAAAGAGTAAAAACATTAAACTAAATTTAGCATGATTAAAAATTAATATATTTTTGTAAATTAAAAATCATCACCTACCTACTTACTAGTCATAAAATACATTTAACAATTTATAAAAATATTTTTTCCTTTAAAATAAGTAATTATTTAGTCATGCTATATATAAAAAAATCAAAATCAATCAATTTTTATTAATATTATTTATTGAAAAAAAATAGTCAATTTTTATAATTATCAATGAGAAAATATACAAAAACTTAAAATTGTTTCGATATTGAAAGCTTAAATCTTACCTTATCTAAAAATATTAATAATATAAAGGTAGTTATTTAGTTAGTAAGATAGATTTATTTATATTTCTATGTATAAAAAGAATACTTTTAAAAGTTAGGTTATTGTTTTTGTCATTAGATTTGGCTGGATGATATTTTGCAAACTTTAATAATTAGAAATAAAGATTTTTGATAATTATAAAATAAAATAATAAAAATAAATTTAATGCCTGAAATCTCAATATTTTTAGAATAACTTTAATAAATTACTATAATCGATATTCATTTACTCTACTAAAATGATTTATTTCTTAAAGCTGAATGTTTGGAAGATAAAATAATATATGAATATGCTTGACTATGAAACAAAAAGAGTTTTTATTTAAAAAAAGAAATGAAGAATTACTAAAAAAAAATTAAATAATTCAATTATTTTTATAGTTAGGTAAGTGTATTCACACTAATTTAGAAAATTTTTAAAATAAATAAATAAATAAAAAGGAATACCTTAATATATAAATAATAATGATTAAGTTTAAAGCAAGTGCTCTTAATTTAAAAATAGTTTGTGCTACTGTGAAAGTAATAATTAAAATTTGATAATAGAATTTTAACTTAGCTCATTTCAAATATATATCAATCAAAAAACTGTAATTATTTTTAGTTAGGTCTTCTTAATACCAATTTTGCATTAATTCAAATGCTCATGAATATTTATGAAGGAAAATAGTTAGTTATTGACTGAATGATTATTTATTTATCTGTTTGATCATTAATAAAGATTAAATTTTTTGAGAGAAAATAGATTAATAGATAAAGATTTAGTTAAATTTAAATGTATCAGATGTGAACGTTTATGAGATTACTAGCTTTATCTATTTATATCTCTCTTTATCAATTTAAAGTTTAAATACTTTTTTATTAAGTTTTATCTATCCATCTGTCATGTCAGTCTGTTTGTCTTTTAGAAAGCTAAGATATATTTGTGAGTTAAGTTATTAATTTAAAGATACAAATGTTTATTACGTTTTTACCAATTTAATTTTTATTCTTTTTCTTATTTTTATTTATATTAAAAATAAGATGTTTAAAAAAAAATAAATGGTTCATTCGTAAAAAATATTTGTATAAATTATTTCTATTTTAATCTTTAATCAATTTGAAAGGTTATTAAGTAAAAAGGTAGCGCTCAATTAATTTGGTTAGCTAATTTTTTAAGTTTTTAAAATACTAAGTAAGAATAATAGTTTTGTTTGGATTTGTTAATTTGTTTGTTTGGTTATTATTTGAGGTAAATAAATAAGTTTATTTGATTTTAGAATTATTAGGAGATTATTTTGTTGTCTCTATTGTAGGCTTTAAATTAATTTTTTTAAAGATAAAGAAAGAATTAAATAAGTAATCGTAAATGGTGCTTGTCGAAATGAAAAATATATAAATATTCTTCAATTGATTAAAACTCTTCCTAAGTAATACAGAGATAGAGAGATAGAGGCTAAAAGTTATTTTTGTTTTAAAAAATAATAAAATAGTAATTTATTATTTAATTTTGATTTAGCCTTTAAATAAACAGCAAGTAGGCAATTAATTTATTTATTTGTTTATTCAGTATTTAGAAAGAAATAAAGAATGAAAGGAAGGTAGTTATTGATCATAAGAAATAAGTATATTGTCTAAGATTTAAGATTGAGAAGAGAGAGAGAAGAAGTTATTTATAGAGTTAATTAGTTAGTAGTTGAGATGAGTTTCCATAGAAATCAGCTATCAAAAAGAAAGGAGAGTGAGGAAGAGATAGGTAGAGAGAGAGAGAGCTTCATAATTAATATGAACAGAAATGTAAAAGGGAAAAAGAAAGAGAAGAGAAAAGAAGGAAAAAAGATATATAAAATCTTTATATATCGTTTTTTTTTTATAGAAAGAAGGAGGTCATAAATTGTGTTATGTTATACAATACTTTTGATATATAAAATTCAATTTTAGTTACTATAATTAATAAATTAAATTGTTAGTTAAGTAAGAAAGTAAAGTTAAATTGATTCGTACATTTATTTATTGATTGATAGTTATTAATTTTTTTTTTTTGAATTGCTTGACTGGTAAAATTAAGATAGCTAGCTAACTAATTAAATAGCAGCAAGTAGAAGTTTAGATGCCGCCAGTCGAAGCAAAATTATTTGTTATTTTTTATATAAATTTTGTTAAACAAGCAGTTTCTTTTATGTTAGCATAATTTTTCTTTATATATCTCTGGATTTTGTATGTCGATACATGTTTCTCTCTTGGCTTTCCTTTTGATGGATTCATATTTTTCGGATTGTTATAAGAATGTTGTCTTTTAATGGTTAGTAAGAAAGTGAAAGTAGTTAGTTTAGCTTTTAGCTAATTCAGAAGTTAGACGCAGTAGCAGTTTTGAGAGTTTCAGATGTAATTGATTGAGTGATATAGAATTATTAAGTTTTAGATTGGTAGAGTTGTGTGTTGTCTCTTTGTTTTATAAATGTTGAATTATGTATGAAAGGAAACTGCTTCAAAAGGTTGCAAATATTATTATTATTATATAGATATTTATTATTGATGTTTTTATAGGTAGAGTTGTGGCAAGATTTATATACAATTCAGATTTATAAATAATGGAAGGGTAAAGGAAAGATGAGATGATATTTATTTATATATTTGAGGCATGCATATAGTGAGTGACTTTTGTTACAATTTAGAAGTGTTATGCGTTGTATGCAAGGGTTTCTCACATAGTTTTGGCAATGGAAGCATAGTTAATTCCAATGTGTTATGAACTATGTAAGCCGTTTTAAGATAAAGGAAGTACAATCTATTTTGATATAATTAGAAATAAGTTAAGATGAAATTTGAAAGTTTATATTAATGGAATAGAAAGGCAAAGTAATTAAGGATTAGAAAGTAAGCAGGGAACAGGCAAGGTGGTATTCAAATGAAATATTATAATAATTATCAAGATATTTATCTTAACTTTGTTAGGCAAGCGAATAGCTTTATTAATAAAAAGTGGGGGCAATCTATCAATCAATCAATTGGATTTTTAAATATTAACGATTTAATTTCTTAGTAAAATTGGATTAAATCAATCACTTGATGAAAGAAAGAAGGAAAGTGGATTTATTTTGGGGGAAAGAAATCAGAAGAACTAATTTAATGTGAAAAGTGAGTAGATCGGGGGCAAAATATATAATTTTTTTTAATAATTTTTTTTTCTAAAAATTCAAAAAATTAAAGAAACAAAAAAAAAGAGGAAATCAAGAAAAAGAAAGAGCGTACATCAATCAATCATAAAATTCATTCATTTGTGATGCGTTCAATAATAAAATACAAAAATAATATTCATATCGTCAATCAATCAATCAATCAAACAAAGAAATAATCAATCTAATTAATGAATTGAAGAGAGAAAATCGAAAAAAAATAAAAATCAAATAAATGAAATAAATAATTAAATAAATTGTATTCTTTCTTGATTATTTGGTAAATAGATAGAGGGAAAGAGTTATTAATTAGTTAATAAGCGAATTGGTATTCAAAAATTTAACAATTTGAGTAAAAAAATATATCTCTTTGTCTCTCTTTCTCTCTCCCTCTCTATTTCTATCTATTTATCTTACTCTCCTCTTTCTCTATTTCTTGAATTTCATTCAGAGCTTCATTGAGCTCAATGAATTAATAATTAGTAAATAAAAATAAAATTAATCAAATGGAAAGAAAATGATAATAACATTTTCTCTTTCTCATTACTTTTATTAGAATTTGGAAGATTGAAAGAGTATTATAAGCAAATATTTAACTAAATTTAAAGAAGACTGAAATCTTTCCAAAAAATTAATCATTTAATCAAAAAAAATATTAAAAAAATAAATCTTTTTGTATGTTCATTAAGATTTTTATTGCTTGCTTACTTTGAAATACTTTGCAAAAAATTCATATTAATAGTAATAATAAAAGATAGTTTGAAGGTTACCTGAGGGATCTAGTACTGAGAGTTTTGGAGCTTGGATGAGTAGTCCATCATCAAAATGCTATTCATTTGGAGGAAATCTGAGTTAAGCATTTGGTGGTAGTTGGTACTGCTATTGTGGTTCTAGTTGCCGTTGTTATAATCCATCAGATTCAAGAAGTCAAAGTTCACTTCGTTCTATTGGCTGCTTTGAGATGGATAGACAGCTTCTTCTTGGCTGTATTGAGCGTTGTTGAAGAAAGTCTCCACAGGGTAGATAATAGGTAAGAGAGTATTATTTCCGTTGTCTTCATTCTTGACTGAGAAAGGCTCAGACTGAGAGGAAGATTAATGAGAAAAGTTATTATTATTTTATATTCCGAGGGAATGTGATGATTATTGTTGCTGAGGTTTATTAAATACACCAGTAGCAGTATTCATCACAGGAACTTAGGATGTTAACTATTATTGTGATGTTTATGTGTAAGAATTTTGTGATTATTATTACTGTTGTTAGTATTATTTTTGTGTCGGTTGCATTGATGAAGTAGAGCAGCCAGGCACGTAGCAGACTTTTTATGTTGTTGTACTTCCTTAAATAGCTGAGCCACTCTAACATAAAGGCCAAGTATTGCTGCCAAATTGTTAGGAGGAGGCTGCGGCGGTGCATTACTATTCTTGTTCATGTTTTTGTTAATAATAAATATTACTTTATATATTATTCAAGTTATTATTATTGATAAATTATTATTGTACTGCTACGTTGTTGCCGTTGCTACTGCTGCTACTACCGTTATTTATCAATGTTTCTGTGCATATTTATTATTATTATTATTATTTTTCGTTGCTGCTATTTTCCTATGAAGCAGAACATACAGCATTTTAAGCAACAGTAGCACCTGCAGGAGTTAATCCGAATGATTAAGGCAAGTAGGCAGAAGAATAATTCAAAAAGTTATTCTCGAGTCCGCTGCAGCCTTCAATTGTTTGTTACTGTTGTAATTAAAGCTATTAATTGGCGTTGTTAAGTTCGTCTTCAGCAGCCAAAAAGTAGGAGTTCAGATTATTGAAGTTGTTTTAGGCAGTGCTATTACCAATAAGGCCAAGATGACAGAAAATTTCTTCGCTGAGCTTGCGTTTTTGGAGAGGAAGCATCTATTCTTCGAAGTTATTGATTTGGTTGTTATCAAGCATGTAAATTTCTTCGTTCTTGGTGCTTTATTTTCTATTTGCAGAAGAATTACATTTTCTACCACCAAAAGGAGCATTCTTAGATTCTTTTTTTATTTTCTTTTCCTTTTTGAGGGGAGGTCTCAAAGAAGCTGCGTTGGCAGCAGCAGAAATGAGGTAAAATGAATTTTCATCATCATCTTATTAAATTTTCTTATTATTCTTAAGTTCGCCTTGCTTAAACATCATATTGTAGATTTCATCTTCAGATTCATCATCATCATCATCTTCATCATCTTCTTCATCATATAAATCGCCTTCGATTTCATCATAACCATACTTATCAGTCATGTTTTTGAAGTACTAGCTTTGGTCGTAGAAGTTAGCAGGAGAGGTGGAAGAAGGATAAGAGGAAGAAGAGAAGGAAATAACAGAAGTAGCAGAAGATTAGGGCTATTGTTGTTATTGTTAATATTGTTAGACTCCGTTAAGACTGTTAAGATTCTATATTTAATTTTCAAGTGAATAGTAATAGCAAGTAGCGTTTTGCTGATTCTTCTAGAAAGATTCAGAGTAATAGGCATTATCGTTATTGAAGGTGGAAATAGTAGCAGTAGGATTAGATTAGTTATTCATATAGCTAGAGTATTTAGTAGGATCAGCGGATAATTTGCCATCTTTTTTATCGTTTTTCAAAGCGAGATTGGCTTGAATGCGTTATTAGATTTGGTAGTCTTAAGCTTCCATGAGTTATTGTTAAGCATTGAAAGAATTAGGGTGAACTCTCTTTAAGTGGCGGATAAGTTATCCATTCTTGAAGAAATCCTTGTCACATTCACCACATTTGTAAGGCTTCTTTAAGTTGTGGATGAAGGTTAAGTGCTTGTACAAGCAGGCACGTTTAGGGAATCTTAAAGGACAAATTTCGCATTAGAAAGGGAAATCTTCAGCATGAAGAGTCTTGATATGTCTTTCTAAGTGGTGCTTACAAGCAAATTGCATAGTACATTGGCTGCATTTGAATGGTTTAGGTTCAGCAGAGTGAGAAATCATGTGGCGTTTCAAATGGGAATTACGCTTGAAAGTCTTGTTGCATTATGTGCAAGTGAAGTTCTTAATATTAAGATGAGATTCACGAACGTGACGAGATAATTTACTCTTTTTAGAAAAAGTACGTTTGCATTGTTCACAAACGAATTCAAGGTTTTGTTGGCTATCAATGTCTTCCATTTCAATAAATAATAAATTAGGGAAATATAGTTAGGTTTATTTAGGATCAAGTTAATAATTTAGTCAGATAAATAGATAGATATTAATTAGGTGATTGTCAATTACTTTCTTAGCAATGAGATCTTAATTGATGGAGTGATAGTTAATAATTTAGGGATGATTTATTTGTATTTGTTTATGGTTGCAATAGATGTTAATAAAAGAAATTATGTCTTATACTATTTATCAAGTAAGTTAAATATATAGATCGATGTTGTTATATATCTAGGTAGGTAGATTATCAAATAATGTAAGATAATTGAGCAATAAGTTAATGTATAAATGAAATGAGCTTAAATTAGCTCTTTTTGTCAGTAAATCAGAAGCTTATCAAGTATAAATTCAAAATAGATTTTAGGTTATCGTTTTAAGCAGTCAAAAATATTTTAAGAGATATCAATGGATCAGTATGTCCTTCTTCAATAAAAGAAAATTTGATCTTATGTTATTTAAATGTGAGAAACAGCTATAGAGAATCTAATTTTAGAATCGAGTAGAGCGAATCTGATTGGAACGAGATAATTATTAAATTAATTAATTAGTTAATAAATAACTAGTTAGATAGTTAGAGTATTGTATGAAAAGACTCTTTGAAGACTCTGTTTAATTTCTTTAGATATTATTGATTGATTTATTAATTAAATGTTTTCCAAGGTGGACTTTCTGAAATTAGTAATGAGTAGATTTATTATTTAGGGATTTTAATCTAATTGATTAGATCTAGTTCGATGAGGAAATGTTGTAGGATGCAAGCAGGTATGATCGATAGTTGCAAACGATTATGAAAATTTGTGTTTTGAAGCTGATTGGCTGTTGGGCTGTGCCTTGAAAATGAAAAGTATTGTTTTCTTTTTTTTGCTTAGTCTTTATTTGTTTTTATGATTTAATTTTTTGCTTGTATTCAATTTTTTCTTTTCTCGTCTTTTTATATTACTTTACTTTTTTAATCAAAAATAAGCATGCATGCAAAAAAACATACAAAAATCAAAATAAACAAAGAAAGATAAAAACACCCCAGTCTATTTAATAATTTATTAGTTTATCTTCTTTCTTTCTTAAATAATTTCAATGAAAAATAAACAGATATCAATCAATCGTAAAGTTAAGATTTTGATTGTTAATTTAATTTTTTTACTTTTTATTTCTTTCTTTCTCTTGCTTGCTTAATTAATAATATTGTCATATTTTTCTTTGATTTTGTATAGTTATTGATAAACATTACGTTCATCATTGATTATTTAATTGATATTCTTTTTTCCTACCCATATTATTACTCATTATTCAAAAATTTTAATTCACCCAACCCCTCAAGATTTTTTAATTATTTACTACACCAAAATTTTATTTATTCAATGATGATATCACTTTAGCTAACAATCAAATAATAACTCATAATAACTTTAATACTACATTAATGCAGCTCACGCGCCTGCCCTATTTATTTATCCCCTCACCACGCAAACTCAAAATTCAAAAAACAAAAAAATTAATAAAAAAATCAAAGAGAGAAGAAATCAAAAAGAAAACAAAGAAACAAACAAATCATTCTTCTTCTCTTTCATTCATTTATTCATCTTTTTCGTTGTCAAATATTTTTCATTTTCATCATATTAAAAATAAATAAATAAACTTTTTTTCTTTTGTTCATTTAGTTCTCTTTTAATTATTCACTTATTTGTTCATTCATTATTACTTAAAATATTTGAAATTAATGAATGAAAATCTATTTTATTCATTTTGTTTGTAATTTATTTAAAATAATATTAAGCTTATTTTATTTAGTGTAGTTGAGTCTTATTTGAGTCTCTCTGTTGGTCTTATTTTTCTTTTCTTTTATTGTTTTATCTCTATCAATCTATATATCAAAATAACTATCAACATCTCTTTCTTTTTGTTGGCTCATTTATAGTTTTGTCATATTTGATTTGGAGTGAAATATGTCTTTTTTAGATGGGATATATCATGCTGTGTTTGTCTTCTGTTTGGTATTTGTTCCAGTTTTTTTTGAATTAATGTTTTCATTTGCTTGCAATTTAGGTTTACTATAAAATCATGTTTGTCTTTTATTCAAAACTTTGATCCACTCGAACAATATTATTAAAAGCTTTAATACTACTTTTAAATGCTACTGAGTGATAGGAGAGTACCATAAAAGATTCTATATATGTTTAGTACTTTTTTCTAATAAGAATAAACCCTTTTAATGAGTTGGAATTTCTCTGAAGTGATTTTGTATGGTTTTTTTAAATCGCCATTTGAATTTCAAATTTTGTTTCAGGAACCTATTTTAGGGTTTTGTTTTTCTATTTTAGTAAAAAAATAAAATATTAAATAAACTTGATTGGTACTTTTAAAAATTGTTCATGAAAATAAGCTCAAAATAAGCAAAAATAAATGATTGAAATCTTGAGAAATGAATCTATGTTTTTGTTAGATTTCAACATTTCAAAATTTGCATTAATTTGTTGTGAATTTTAATTTAGCTTTCCAGTATTTCAACATATTTTAGTTCTCCTTGGAATCGATTTTTTGTTTATCTTTGTTAATATGCATATCTTTCAAAAAATAGCACTTTTTAAAGAGTTTTTCTTCTAAATAGTTAAATCATAGCCCTATTTAGAGTTATTTTAGCTCTTTGCCGTTTAAAATGACAACGAATAACCTGTTTACACTTATTTTATATGTAAAAAAAAAATATTTATTACACTCATTCATTATTCTGGAAAGTTTTGTGTGAGTTTTTATATGAATTTTCTATCAAATGGAAGTAGAAAAAGATGGATTCGAAACTTAGTTTTCTGAAACTCTTTTCTTGAAAATATCTTTAAAAAATGGTTTTACAATTGCAAAGTGATTGCTAAGCTATGTAGCAGAAATAGAAATTATATTTTTACTAGGTGGTTCAAGGTCGAGTTATGATGGCAAAAAGTAGATCTGAAAAATTCTTGAATATAAAGCAAAAGAAGGAGCATAATAATAAAGAAAGAAAAAAAGTCAAAAATCACATGAATGCTTGATAAATAAATAGATTGGATTGAATGAATGAATGATTAAATTTCTTTGTTATAAAACAGAAAAGCCAAAGAAAGATACGAAATTCTAATAATTTAAAATTCAGAGACTATTTTTAAACAAAAAATTTAAAATTGTTGAATCCAAATAAAAAAATTGTTTTATGTAAAATATTTTGTTATGTTGTAACAAAAAAAAATAAAAATAAAATTTTGAGTATATAGATAGATGAGCTGATTTGAATAGTAGTGGTGATATTTGGAAACAACTTTGTAAAAGATAAAAGGATGTGTAAGAAATTTTGTTATATTTTGGAAGGGGGAGTACGCATTAGTTTTTAATTTGAAGCATTTTTAAGCTGGCTAAATTATAATTCCAATCTATACAAATTAATTAATTTTGATAGTGAATGCAAGCAATCAAAAAAAAAATATAGATAGAAAAAAATTTTTCATTTTGTTAATAGCATTTATTGGCTTAAAATCTATCTATCTATAAATATCTTTTCATTCATTAAACTGCTTGCAACTAATTAATTATTAAATTATTTATTAATGTGCGTAGCTGAAAAAATATTTACTAAGGTTTTAACGTCTTTTTTGAATATTAAGTAAACTACATGACTCAATATTCTTGCATGTGAAATATAAATGTTTTTTACATTTATAGGTACTTGTTGTTTTAATTTTATAAAATTCAACTTTTGTGTGCGTAAAACAAAAGCGACGTCAAAAATAATAAAATTGTTAAGCACTCAAAGGATGATGAGGGACATTTTCGTTTCATTTGAAAACAAATTGTTTAAAATAAAAAATAGATAAATAAATAAATATCTTGTATGTAATAGGTGTTTTATTTTACTGCTCCTTTTTCTCAAAATAATATTAATAATAATATGTATGCATGAATGTAATCAATCAATAAATAGATTAACCTTTAAAAATATAAAAAATTTAATAAATTGAGATAGATTTGAATATATTTATGTGATTTTTGTTTATTTTTTGCTTGTTTGCTCTTCTTTGTGATTATTTTTCTATGAGAATAGTGAGAAATCTAAAAAAAGTTAAGCTGCACCATCAGGTTTTATTATAAAATTATCTTATTACAACAATACTAAAAAAAGGGGGGTTGAAATTATACTTAGAAGGATGAGTGTTGGTTTTATTCATTCTTTTTATTAATAGTTGGGTATCTATCTAACTATCTTTTATCAATAAACAAAAATAGATTTGAAAATTAAATCGAATTTCCACTCAAATATCTATTCCATTTATTTTAAAAAACTGTATTTATTCAAGATCAATTCCAAATTTGGTTTTTCTTTATCAAGTTAATATAACAATTTGGTTTCTTTAAAATAAACAAATAAAAAAATAATAGCAAGGCAAAGATATTCATTAATTCTGAAGAGAATTTTAAACTAAATTCATTCGGCTTTTACTAAATTTTGAATCGTACTATTGCTTATCAATAAATATTTAATTGAATATAATAATTCATTTATTGATTGTTTTACTTATATTTGTTAATTAAGTGGATTACTTTTGTAAGTATTTTTTGTAATTATAATATTAAATCCCAAGCAACTAAATTTAGAATTCATAAGAAATCAAAGTAAATTTTATAGGAAAATATCAAAAAATTTTAAACAAATGTATTCTTTTTCACATGTTAATAAGTGAATTTAATACTCTCTCTAAATTACTCTTTACACAAGAGCTCATTTAATTAATTATTTTATAGATTTATAATGAAGAAATAGCAATAAAAGAATTACATTTATTCCTTCCAATTGTCTTTTTGTTTAGAAATAAAAAATGTTTTGAGGTATCAAAATTTAGTTTGTTTTTTTTACTAATCATGTAATTTGTTTCTGATCATTTTTAAATTTTATTAACACATTAAGAAATATTTTGAATTTTATTGTAAGAGAATGCTGGTTTATTAGTTGATGATATCCTTGCTAAATGATTGGGAGTGCTAATTAATTCATTAAGGAATTATCTGTTTGCTGTATTTATCTTAAAATAATTCATAAAATACTATAATGATTCTAGTTCAAATGTTGTAAATTCTGATTAATTTGGGACAATAAGTTAAATTATAAATTAGACATATTATACATGAAATAACTATCTATGAGTGAACTTAATATGTCTTAAAATTTTCATTTGTATAGAAATCGCTATTTAAAGGTAAGTGGTTACTTATGATTGATAAATAGATAAACAAATAGGTAGATAGAAAGAAAAGAGATATAAATAGATTTATATCAATAATTAAAATACATACTAAGATATGATGTAATCGTTGTAAATAAATCTTCATTAATCAAAATATTAGTTAAAGTTTCATATTTATATTAAAATTTGAATGGACAAAAAACTTTAATAATAATGATTGGTAATCATATTGTTATATTTGAATAATATTTTCGCTCACTATAAAGATCTTAAAAATCAATATAAATAACAAAGCTAGATAGCTAGAGAAATAAATAGCTTGCTTTATAAATATAAAATTAATGTAAGTAACCAGGAATAATTAAATTTATTGAACGTGTTGAAATTCTAAAAAGTAAAACATACATTTCTTTTCTTCTATTAATCTTGTAAAATTACCAAAATTAAATGTAAGAGCAAGGCTAAATAAATAAATTTATTCTTAAAATAAAACTATAATTTTTATAGAACTAAAATCTAATGTGATTATTATCTTAATAAAAAATCATTAAAATTTTGTTATTAAAATAAAAAATTACTATTTTGCTAAACATTTTTATCATACTACTTCTTAAATGTTTGTTAATTTATTTACAAATTTAAATTTGTATTCATGTGTATTTTTTTGTAATTTATAGTAACTTAATGAATTCTCATAGGAAGTTTGATTAGATTGTTTGTAAAACGTTTAGAATAAATAATTTAAATATTTAATATCATTATAAATAAATACTTGAACTATTATAAAGCCACTCATAAAGTATTTTAAATTTAAAAATAAATAAAAAAAATGGCTATTTTGGTAGAAAAATCAGTTAAATGATTGCTAGTTCCTTTATGTAAAATTTTTATTAAATTCTTTTATCTTTTCAAATAGATATTTTAAATAAAATAATTAATTAATTTACATGAATAAAAACTTATTTATTTATTTAGCTGCCAAAAAATGTTTTAATTTAGACATATTTTCCTTATACAATTTTAATTGAAATAACGAATGATAAATTGGATTAAAAACTTAATAGTATTAACTTTGGCTGTAAAGTTATATATTATTTTTAATAAAATCTATATATTTAACAGTCTTAAAAATGAATACATAAACTAAATGTAATCAATCACTATTAAAAATCGAAAAACTTACAAAAAAATGTTTTCCTCTCTTAATTTTAAATTAAATTTACCTTTTGCAACAATCTCTAACAAAACAATATGAAAAGTTAGTAGCAATCAATTATTACTTTCTTTATAGCTATCTCCTATTTTTAGCATTTAGGCCTTCCTTTCTAAATTATCTTACAGAAATTCTTTATAAATTTTCAAGTGTTTAACAACTGTAAAGGATAGATATATAGATGGCTGTTTAATTAGGTCACTATTCCACTTCTTCAAATGGTTTAATAATTATTTTCATCAAAGGAATCAAGTAAGTCTTTAATACTAGAAAGAATTTCTGATTAAACTTTCTTCAAAATCTATTTTAAATGACAAGAAAATATTGATAGTAAATAAATATTGATAAAACAATCAATCAATTAATAAATGAATAAAAGGTGGTTGTTGTTCTTGATGTTAATTAAAATATAAGAAAAATGTAATATTTGTTTGTTTCAATTAGCTCTTTTAATTAAATTGAATTTATGGGACTTATTGTGTGCTGGCTATGAATGGAGCTAGCTTCTGCTGATAAAATAATAAATTTGAAATATGCAAAAATCTAAAAAATGAGCATAACTTAGGTGAAGAAATTGATAAATTAATGAATGATTGAATCACTTAGCAAATATTATTCTATTTGTGCCGTTTACTAGTAAGTGCTTCTTAACGATTGAATAATGAATGGGTATATAAAAAATTCAATAATAGAAGTAAATTGATAGATATTCTTAAATGGGGGTAATAAAGACAAAGAGAAAGATGACACATTAAATAAAACGTTCAAAATATTGCAATTGTTCTAAAAAATGATGATATATTCTAGACGAACAATAATTTCACAAGTCACTACTATTCTTCTATTGATTTCTAAATTTAAATTAGCTTTCTTTTTGATATAAATCAATGATTAGATGAATCAATCAATCAATTAATTAATAAATGAATGAATCAATCAATCTATGATGATAACTATTGAAATGCTTATTTATTTATTAATTTATGTATACTTAATTGCCTTAACTAATTTGTAAGTAACTCTATTTATTACTTTTTACTTGAAAGAAACTGATTTAAAATGGTAAAAAACCATCTAAATAAATAAATAGTAAAAAAATTGTAAATGACTGATTGGTTTTGTAGGGGGACTTTTTATAACAGTATAAATGAAGTAATGGGGGTTTTGAAAGGTTAATAAAGGATTACTTCACTTATTCTTTCATTCACTCATGCTTTCTTTTTAATTCTTTTAAAATTTAGGCGGGATTAATTGTTTGTAAAAATAATGATGATTATATTGGAATTTAACACACATACATCATCATTAAGAATTACTTAAAATAGGTGGAAAACTCTAAAAATGTGTTATTTATTGATTATATGTTCATTCATCGATTGATCAAACAAAATTCTTTTATTTGCTCCTTTAACAAAAAAGGGAAAAACCCCCTCCAAAGAAACTATAAAAAAACAAAATCTATTTATTCATGTTTTTCTTGTTTGCTTTGGTTTCTTGTTTCTTAGCTTATTTGGTCCTATTCAAATTATAATTCAATCACTAAGAAATAATTAGGATTCTCTTACTAATTTAGATTTTAGTAAATTTATATTTTTAAGTAAATCAATTTGATTTATTCATTTCATTAATTCTTTGTTTTAACTTTCCAAAATCAATCCAAACAAACAAATAACAAAATAAATCAATAAATAAATAGAAAGATAGAAAGAAAGAAAGTTAAATAGACAATTATTTCTTTATTTAAATCATTAATAAATTCAAATATATTCTTTCATGTTTGCTTATCATCAATAAATTCGTTTATTTTATTTTTACTTAATTATTTTTACTATCAACTAAATAAATAAATAGTTAACTTACCCTTTTTTTGTAGTATTGTATCTACTTTAACTTGTTTGTAAGATAAGACTTGAATTTTTGTTGGAAGTAATTATAATCCGATTGAAAAATTTTAAGCTACGAAGGGTTTGTAAAACTATAAAGTATTTATAATAAAATTTGATTGGATAATTGGTTAGTCGATTTGTTTTTTCTTTATTTACTTATTGATTTTGATGACGACGGTGGTGGCTAACCACAAATACTTAACAATAAAAATATTAAATAAATAAATTAACAATAATATGTCAATCAAAAAGTCATTTTTTACATTTTTTTACAATTTTTACAGCTTAAACTGCTATGATTAATTATTTATTAGTTTAGGATTGATTCATTGGTTAAGTTAAAATACTTCATTAACAATTATATTTTTAAATTTGAAGGATATTAAAAAATTGGAAATAAATTGCAATAATTTGGAGATTCTCCATAAATAAATACTAAGAAACAACATTTTTGTTTGAAAAAAATCAGAAAACATTTTGTTTGTTGGCTTTTTAAATATTTTTACCTTACCTGTTTATGTATCAATCAACCAATCATAGACAAAGATGATTTTATTTATTTACATAAATGCAGTCTTTAAATAGAATTACTCGTTTCTAATCTGTAATTTGCCATTTTATCTTTCAGTTTACATGAAAATATCTTTTTGGAGATTTTTAAGTCTTTCTGTTGCAAAAGAAATTCACAAAATATGCATTTTGCAGCCTAGATCACTTTTTTTATTTCCTTAATTATCGTTTGCTATATTTCAAGAGGCAATTGACTTTTGCCAATCTAAAGTAAGCAATTTAGAGAAACAGCTATCTAAATTGATTAGCTCAGACCAGAGTCTCTTAAAATTCACTTGGATATTTCATTTGCATGTTAAGACAATTATGGACTTACCTTCTTTTTCGCTTTAAAAGTAAAAAAGAATTGCTTGTTTTTAATAACTTTTAAATTTGTATCTTATTTTTTAGAAAGATAGAGCTCTTTTTTCATAAAAATTATTATTCAAATAAGACTATTTGAAAAACTCTAACAAAAAAACAAGCAAACAATTTCCTAGTACTTTCTTTCTTCATAGATAAATGAAGTAAGAGAGAATTTAAATAAAATTTAAAGCAATTTATCAATCAACAAATCAATTAATATGCGAATAAGCATTTCCATTTTAACCAAAAATAATTTTATATAAGCATCATAAACAGCTTAATCAGAGAAATAAAAAGTAAATTATATATTTTAAAACAGAACTTTAGATGAAAAAATATTAGCTAATTTATTTATTCAAAAACAATTTTTTTATTGCTTATTTAATATAAAATGCATATTTAAAAGTATATATTTAAATTATTCAATAAATTAATAACTATTATTTAGTTATTTATTTATTTTATTTGGTAATTAGGTAAAAAAAATGTAACTAATAAATTTTAAAAATAATAAAATAAATATTTTAAAAACTAACAAATAGTTAAAAAGAAATATAAATTAATAAAATTTATGATTAATTTATTTGGATAGGAAGAAAAAAAAAAAAATTAAAAATTTAAATTAATAAATGATATCAATATATTTATTTATGTTTTCTTTAAAAAAAAAAACATTAATTTCATGAAATTACAAATTTAATTTATTCAATTTAATAATAAATCTAATTTAAAATTTTTGTTATAATTTTTTATAGAAGAAATTATTAATAAACCAATAAATTATATCAATTAAATATTTTACAATTTAAATTGAAAGTTTAAAAAATAATAAAATATTAATATTTATATTTAATTATTTCTATTTGTATTTTATTTTTTAAATGGATTTTTACTTTAAATAAATTTTTTAATTAATTTAATATTTCAAATTATAAAATAATCTAAATATTTTAATTTCATGTAAGTTTTAATTCTTGATTTTATTTCAATTTATTTATTAAATTCAAAATATTTAAATAATTTTTTAAATGAATAAAAGCTAATGAAGATTAGAATATTAAAATTCATGATTCCTAAAACACAATTTTATTGAGTTTTTTCTATTAAATATTTGAGAAAATTTTTAAAGCTCTCTCTTTAAATATATCTATATATAAATATTTTTAAAATATTCAATTACAAAATAGAACTAAATACAGGTATTATTTAGAATATTTTAATATTGCTAATTACCTATTATCTTTACAGCTAAGCTTATTAAACTTAATATTGATAAGATTTAGTAAGCTAAATAATTAACAAAAGTTTAATTTATAAAAATCAGTTTAAGTTTAATTTTTAATTTATTTTCTAAATAATATCAAACAGAACTTTTTATCTTCTCAATTATATTCGTATTTTCTGAGTTATGAATTCTCGACTTGTTTCATCTCAGTTCTTTTCTTCAAATCTAAATATTATTAAGCAATAATTTTAAATGAACTGTAAAATGTTTATTTGAAGAATCTCTTTCTAAGATTTTTAAAATTTTTTTCTTAGTTTTTAATTAATTGATTTTCTGATTTTCTTGTTATTTTTGTACTGATATTGAAAAAAATTTTTATGGTGTTAATTCTTCTTTAAATCGTGCTAAAGTGCGAATGAAGCTAAGCATAAACAAAATTTAGAAAAACAATATAATTAAGTATTTCATTCAAAAAATGTCAAGAAATCTAAATTAAATGATAGGTTATTTATCAATAATTAATCAATATAGAAATAATTAATCATTTTTATACGCTTGATTAGCAAAATATTTATTGATGAATAAGTGAAATTTTATTTCATAAAAATTAGCTTAAATAAACATTTGAAAAGTATAATTTTTAAAAGGGGTTTACATACATATATATTATGAATATAAAATGAAATACTTAAAAAAATAATTATAATTTATAAATCTTTATATATTTTAACCATTTTAAATATTTAAAATGAGGGAATGAGAGAGTGAATGAGATAATTTGATTTATTTCAAGCACTTGGTACACACTCATAAAAACTATTTAAAACGAAACCAGTTTAGCATTTATAGCAGATATCATCTATACAGCTAAGACAGTTTTGGGAACAGGTATCACATTACTGTTTAATGTATCCTTACTAGCAAGTAACATCTTAGCCATTTTATCTTAAATAATATCCATTATTGTTCCATCCTTAAATGAGATTAGTACTTGATTAAGTAGCAATTGTATACACCCATTCTCTAAAACTTGAAATACAAGTTCCCGAGCTATTAATTATATAACCTTTTTAATAAAGTTAAGTGTTAAATAAATTTAGATAAGATTTAATAAAATAACTTTACCGTCTTGACAATAAGCGCATTTATAAGCATTTCCAATTAAATTATATTTAGCACAATTATCTCCATTATTAGTAACTGAGCAAAAATTGTTATATTAAATAATCTATTTGTCAGTTTATTATCTGCACTCACTACAATAATAAGAATTAGTATTAGGATCTAATGATAACCAACAAAGATCTTAGTTTGAACAGCCTGATAAGTAAGGATAAAATCCTTCTTTGCAGAGAGAACAGTTTCCAGATGAATCATAAATAAGACAATTATCTTTATCTGAGCCTTAAACACAATCTCCACTTTAGTTTACAGTATAACCTGGCTGACAAGAAGTGCATCTAGTTCTTTAATTATTAAATGTTAAGCAATATTGGCTAAAGGATTTGAATTAGTTCAAATCATTTGAGCAGTAGTAATATCTTGTGCCGTCATTTTTCTAAAGTAACCAATAATTAGGCTTGCATTAAACGCAGGATTATCCATACTAATCATAGGTTTGGCAATTAACATCTAAGGGGTTGTTTACATCAGCTATACATTCGGTTTGAGTGATATTTGATTTAGAACCTAAAAACTAATTTCTCCAAATGTTATTATACTTAGCATCAACAAATGTGTAAGTAGGAGGATAGAAGGTGGGAAGAGGGTATCTGTATCTAAGTCCAGGTTGGCAGTAAGCTACATAGCAAGAATCACTAACGGGATGCTTGACAGCACAGCCGATAGAAAAAACTCTGCTCTTGCAAGAGTTTGATTTAATATCAAAGTAGTAATTTTCAATATCGGTGCATTGGGCGCAAGTACCTTTCTAAGAATCTACAATACCACAGTTTAAAGGTAGATTTTTTTAGACTTAAGTACAGCCTTTTCCGTAGTAGGGAGCCTTGCAGAAAGAGCCAAATCTGATATTTTAGTGGGATAGTGCAATATTTTAGTAGCATTGACCTCTATACAAAGAATAAGAATTATCGCATAATATACATTGATTTACACCACGAATATTTTCGAATGTCAAACAGCTTTTGCCATCACCTATCTATTAGCAAGACTAACGAGTATTTTGCAAGGTATATCCTTAGTTACATGTGTAGCAATAATCACCCATTTACTCAGCACAATTTGGAATTGTAGGGAAGGAAGATCCATCTTAAATGCAGCCAGTTTCAGTAAAAGTATAACCTTTGACACAATAAAGACGATCAGTATACTTAGAAACTATAGTTTTGTTTAATTTTTCATAGTTTTGGAAATCAAACAAAAAGTAATTTTAATTAGCAGTAAAAATAAAACCGTAGTGAGTTTTTTAGCAATAATTTGATGAATTTACAAAAGCACATTCAAAATTTTTATAAAAAGTATCGCTACCTTAAACGTTAATCATAGCATGAGGAAAAATTGGATAAACACATTTGCCAAGGCTGTTAACTTAAGCACATGAAGAACTAAAATCGTCAGTTCTATTCTAAGGAATGATAGTCCAATTATCAGCATTCACAACTGAGGAGTAACTTAAAGTCTACTTGCACTTACCATCTAGAGTTAATTATTAGCAGTTTTAGAGTCCATCTAAAAAGTTCACGGTACGTATGCATTCTTGGAAGTCATATCTAAGCACATAAGTCTCAGTAAGAGTGCTCTTGCACCTAGTGCAAATTTTTCTCACAATATTAGGATTATAGTAGTCAAACACATCGTAATGCTTAGCACAGTTGTTGATCAGCTACTGACTTTGAACTTATGTCACCAATACAGAGAACACAGTTAGCAAGCTCAGTATATAAAATAGTTGTTGCTTTCTTTTCATTTTTTTTAGAATTTATTTATTCTTGTTTATTTATTTAATTAATTATACATCTTTTGACATAAATAACACTTGGGTATTTAAAGTCAACAATCCATTTTATATGATCTCTAACAATCTTTGAATATTAATGCATAATAGACTTGATCCTAAATATTCAATTCGAATTAAATGTTTATGTTAAAATAAACTAAACAAAATTCTATGCTTTTTTTTAAATCTATTGAAAATGGAGCCAAAAAATAACTCATGAGATATTTTTATGATAAATTAAACCAGGAATAAATAAAATCTTTTATTTTTATAAGGAAATATATATATTTCTATTAAGATTTTCCTTTTAAACGCTAGGAAAAAATGAAGTAGAACATATTAAAATAGAATTCTAAAATGAAAGCAAAGTTTAATTTGATCTTTTATAAAATGAATGATTGAATATAAAATACTTTGAAAAGTAAAATTGATATGACTGTTTTAGTAGAAATAAATAAATAATTAGCAATTATTAAATTACCACTTAATTTATCAGAAATAATTAGTTTAATTTTTGATAACAGATATTAGATAAAAAAGATATTTTCTAAATATCTTTACTAAATTAATACTCTTTCTTTATAATTCCTTATTTTGTACTATTAAATATGTTAGGTAGTTCCTCTACTTAACCACTAAAAACTGTTTCTACGAATAAATTGACATATTTATGAATACTTTCTATCCTTTTAAAGCTTAGCAAGTATATTAATAATTAAATTTTCATTAATACTAAATGCAAAAACTAATCAAAAACTTTTAAAGCAAAAATTCCAGTTTTTATGAATAAATCCTTTTATATAAATTATATTAATATTAAGTTAAAAATATTTTAAATAAATTTTCACGGTGATTTTTCTAAAAATAAAAAAATTATTTCATGGTAGAATTTTATTCAACTCAGTCAAACTCCAATAAATTTATTACTATTTTTCAAATTTTTTTTATATGTTCTCCTAAATATCAAAATTTCCTTTCCTCTAAAAGTAAACAAAAATAAATTAGCAAAATGACAAAAAATATTGTTCATTTCCTATTTTTTAACATTCTTAAATCCATATTTAAAATAAATTTATAAGCTTTTTTCATAATTAGTTTTAAATTATTTCAAGTAGAATTCTATACTAATCTAAAAGAAATTTTTATCAGATAAATAATTTAGCTTTTCTTTCAATTTTTTTTTTGTTCTCTAGTAAATCTAAATACTAGTTAATACATAAATAAACAGAATAATCAGAAAAATAAAATTACATGTCCATCCTAATCCATATTTAAAGTGATTTGAAGGTTATTGTAAAATAAATTTAAAATTAACTCAGTTTAAAAGCTTATTTGAAATTGCTATAAGTGATAAATATTTTGCTTTAATCTTTGTTTTTTATATGTTCTCCTAAAATCAAAATATTAATTGTAAGTTCAAAAAAGTAAATAAATGAATGAAGAAACAAACAGGCAAACATAAATGACAGATAAGCATGCATAAAAACAAATAAAAATATTAGTTTTTAATACTTTATCAAAGTTAATCCAAATTTAAAATATTTTCTTATTTGATTTTAAAGAACTTCAATATTCTCTTGGTGAGTTATTTAAGTAAATATTTTCTCTAAACTACATAGATTTTTTAGAATTTAAGATAGACACTTTCAAATACAGCAGTAAACATAAAAAAATTTAAAAATGAGCTAACTTTCTTGTTTGAAAACAACTTCTAACAAGCAAGCACACAAACAAAATCATTTGTTTCTATTTTCTTATCAAGCTTAATAGATTTTTTAGATAGATTTGCAATGCCTTTTTGAATATCTATCAAATATCTTTTCTAAGTAGAATTATTTGAAATCTATTCTGAGAAATTGCGTTTGAAAAAGACAAAATATTTATTTGTAACTTTTTAGAACTTATAATTAATATCTTCATTTAATGAGAACATATAAAAAATGATTGTAAAAAGGTAAAAAATCCTATTTAAATTATATATTAAGCAAGGTTAATAAACAAAACAATAAATTAATATTCAATGAGTGCTAATTTATTTTAAAATATTTTAAACTATCATAATTGAATTTGTATCAATTATTTTATAAATGATAAACGAAATTCCAAGTTCTGATTGGAAATAAGTAATTAAATTTCCCTTCGTAGACCATTTAATTTATTTATGTTAATGCTTTATCACGTATTAATTAATAAATATGTATCTCAGATTTTATACGTATTGATTTAAAGGAAAAAGACACTTTTAATATAAGATATTCACATTGAAAAAATTCTTATCAACACAAGAATTTCAAACATTATTTATCATCAGAAATTACAAATTAACAATAATTATATAGAAACTTCTCTTAGCATACTTATTTTCATTAATTCGTGGAACTTAAATCTTAAGTATCAAACTTGAGTTCAAAAAAATCAATCAATTTTTAAAACTAAATTGCTATTTAATTCAATTCGATAAATTTTATCTTAAAAATATAGTTTTTATATTAATCTATTTTAAGACATAAAAAAAATCAATTTAATTCTATTATAAATGAAATTAAAAATAATCAAGAAGTATATTTTGTCAACAAACATAAAAAAATGCTTTAGAGCTACTTTTCTAACACATACTGATTCATTAGTTATACGCACTTCTGATAATTTATTCAATTGATATTACTTTTATCAAAACCAAAACAGGTTTTACTTTAAAATAATTAGTAGCATCAGTCAATTATACTACTTCATTAAATTTAAGTTTTCATTTTAGATGCAAATCTAAAATTTTAAATAAATATTTTAGTATAGGAGGACAAAAATGTTGTAAGAAAATGCTTTAAATTTTTAAGGCAACTTAAAATATTTTTCAAATAAGTAATTATTAAGTGAAAATATATTTTTTTTACTTTTATTTTTAAATTGTTCAAATATTTTAATTTTTTTAAAATATATTTTTAAGTTGTTAATAATTAGTGCCAATAATACAAATTTTTAAATTATTATAGATTTTTATTTATTAATTATAAAAATTATATTTTTTTTAATTTTAATTTTTATTATTAAATTAATTATTTAAATTAGAAAAGATATTTTAAAATAGATTTATCTAAAAACAAATATTAAAATTCCATTTATTTTTGATTATCAAATCCTTAAACAAATATTTATCAAATAGAAATTAAATTAAAAAAAATACAAGTATGTAAGTAATGTATGTATTTATTTACTTTACATAGGATATAAACCTATAATGCTTAAAATTTTTTTATATTCAAAGAATTATTAATTAATTAATTAATTAATTTATTTTAAATAAATATAATTATAAAAATGAATTTAAATAGTATTGAGAAAAATTGTTTTGTGTTTTTTTCAAATAAATTTTTCAATTAAAAAATTATTTTAAGTTTAGATTTTTATCAAAAGTTTTAACTTATTTATGATCTTGAATATATTCTTTAATTTAGAAATTAAAAATATTTCATGATTGATGTATATAAATAATTTATTTGCTTAAGTATAATGTTTTTTAATAGATTAAATTCAAATAATAATTAATTTATTTATTTTAATTTTATCTATTGGTTTGAATTTAGATATTGTTGAGTAAAATTATTTTGTGTTTTTTTCAAATTAATTTATTTATTAAAAATATATTTTAAGTTTAGAATTTTAACAAACAATTTATTTAACTCATCTTTTTATTAAATAAAAAATAATTATTTTATATATGAAAATTTTGTGATTGAATATTCTTTAATTTTTAATTGATAGATGTTTCATTATAGATCAATGTAATAATTTATGTATGTAGTTACCACAGAATATAAAGTTCTATTGCATAAAATTTTAAATTAGATTAAATTCATATAATAATTAACTAATTTATTCATTTTAATCATATTGAGTAAAGTTATTATGGGTTTTTTTCAAATAAATTTTTTATTAAAAAATAATTTTAAGCTTACATTTTTATCATAAGTTTTAACTCAGCTGTTTATTAAACAAAAACTAATTATTTAAAAAAAATTTAATTTTGAAATAATAATTAATAATTGAAGAAATTAAATAATATACAAATATATTTTTTATATAATAATGTAATTTATATAGTAATAATTAATAAATTAATTTGTAATTTATTTTTAAAAAAGTCTTGAAATTTATCAGATATCGTAAAGATCGTAGATAATGTTAGCTGGATTTACATATTAATAGATAGAAATATATTTGTAGAAAGTTACTAAATCCATAATAACTTTTTCAACATTAAAATATCTCAAGAAATTTTGCAGATTATTATAGTATTCCTAACTACGAAGGATCATGAGAAAGTCGGAGTCTTTTAAATTAAATTTTGTTTGGTCTACTATGGAGACTTATCTGAGACAGGAAAGTATTTTAGAGCAAACTTAATAGTTATTTTTAAAATCTTGTTCTACTTGTAAAGCTTAAACAGAGAAAAATGAAGATTTTGACATGAAATATCCAAAAAATTAACTTATTTCTTCTGATTTTAAATCAACTATTTTCATCCTACAAAAATTATGAACCGATTCTATAGAAAATTAATTTTCAAAATTAATCTAACAAAATTAGGAGTTGAAATCAATGTATTTTGTTAATTTCATGAAATCATCTTTTTTAAGTTAGAACTTAAAATTTAAAGTTAATCTGCATTTATAATCTTATTTTGTATTTAATTACTCAACTTGTTATATTGAGCTAAAGTCATAAACTTTACATTGTTTAGTCATTTTTACAATTAAGAAAAATTTAATTATCATTAAGACTCCACTATAAAATCCACAGAATAATAATAACTATGGGATTGGTGTAGGATAATTACCTTAAAATAAATAAAACAATATTGTATAGATTCCTCCTAAGTATAAATTATAAAAAGCATAGCTAAATTAGTTTTTTTTGTTTATGATGAGCATCTCATACTAATATAGATCGCAGTTATAGAGAGAAGAAAGATAAGATATCTTAAATGCCATGAAGACCAAACCAAATATAGATAAATTCATAGGATTAAAAAGAAAGTTAGTCTATGGTGACTTGCAGTAAAAAGAAAAATATTAAATAGCAAATAGCATATAAGTAATGTATATCAAGAAAAAGTTATAAATCTAGAATGTGATGATACAATACGACATAGTCAGTTCAATTAATATCTCAAAAAAAGTTATTATTTGCTGTATAATAGATTATTTTATAGAGAAAATAAAAAGCGTTGCGTAACTAAATAAGAAGAAAGCTGAAATGATCATATTCAAGAATATATAAGCTAGCATGAAACAACTGTTTAGACTCAGTTTTTTTTCCAAATTAGTATTCAATATAAAGAAAGTAATAATAACAACAGATCTTGCGAAGCTGAAGAATATTTTCAATATAAATCTTCTAACAAACTTCAAAATGAAATTCTAAAGGAAAAAGATCTTTTCAGTCTTTTAAATTTTATCAGCCTCTAATAAGCAAAACCTGATAAAAAGAAGAACATCCAAAGAAAGAGCAGAAAGAATAAAATCCAAAAGGAAGTACGCGTACATATTTCCAGCTATCGATTTGCTGTTTTGCTTATAGCAAGTCAAATTCTAAAGAAATGTTAAAATAATTTGCAAACCCAAAATAGCAATCATAGCCAAAAAAGCAGCATACAATTGTGTAAAATAATAAAAAACAATAATAGAGTTGCAAACTAAACACTCTAATAATCCTATTAACAGATGTAAATTTTTGTTTTAGCATATCTGCGTTACTGTATTTTTATATTTATCCTCTGCATATCCATCAATCAAAAAAGAACTGAAATAAGAACCAGGATAGAATTCCTATCCTTGAGGTTGCATATTCTAATTGTTGTTGTCATTATTATTATTAATATTGTTATCATTTTCTTCGTTGTTGTTATTGTTATTGTTGTTTTCTTCGTCTGCAATCATATTTTATATCTTTCCTTTCAAAATTAAACCTTTGTGAATTAATAATTAAATTCAAATTACTAAAAATTAGCTGCAATCAACTGCACTTGAAATAGGTGATTCTTTACAAAGAAAATTTAATATAGAAAAGTAATAAATTGTTTGATATTCCTCTCGTTTATTTACAATAAATTATAAGTAATTAAACGCATTAATTTAAAAATTACATTTGTAAAAAATTGTTGATAAAACATAATTTAAAATAAATAAAAGTGTATTTCAAATATTATTTAAAAATAGTATGTATTTTAGCATTATGCATTATACATTTTTTTAATCAGCTAATACAAATGTAGATAGAAATAAATATATTTATTTACAACTATCTTAATCAATTATTTAAAATTCTTTCTAATTAGTTTTACATTTTTCTTTCAAAGTTTTTTACTTTTCTATTCTAGTTATTTAATTTAAAGGGTGGAGGAAAATTAATCAAATGATTATATATATTATTATTCAAGGGTGAATTAAGAAATAGCGTGAAAACATATCTAATTATAACTAAACAAAGATAAATTACCCTTCTATAACTTATTAAACAAAATAGTAAAAAAAATAGCTCAGTAAATATTACAAAAATTATTTATTAATTAATTTTCATTTACCCATATAAAAATTCTGATCAAAGTAGATTAAGTCAAGAAATTTAAATAGATTGATAATTAGCATTTAATACTATGGAATTTATGCAAAAAGTGCTGAATTTGATTTATTATTTTTATATATTTATTTTAAAGGTCAAAATTTTATTTATTAAAAAATAATTAATTTATTTATGCATTTTCTTAAGTTTATTAAGGCTATTTTTAGAAAATTATTAAGAATTATTCCATTTAGTCCAATTTACAAGAAAATTATTTTTAATTGACCTTATTTTGAGATTTTAGGTGTAAAAAATAAATTTATGTAAAAGAAATATATTAAAAATAAAAATTATAAGCATAAATATTTTTATTTTTAATAAATCCTATTTTTTTAATTTTATGTAGATAAGAATAATTTATATACCATCAATCCTCATTAATTATATCTTACCAACCTCTCAAACTCATAAATACTAAATAGTGATCATCAAGATCTTTCCAAAAAAATAAGGGGTCTTATAATAGGGGGATCTTAATATAGAGAGTATACAGCAATATGTTTGTATTCACATTTTTCATCTATAAACATATTTTAATTTGGAAAAAGCTATATAAAAATTTTTAAGTTATATATTTAATATTTAAAGTATGATCTAATTATAAATATTTAAAACCAGAATAATATTTTTTTAAAATATAAATTCAATTATTTTTTACAATTTAATAAAAGCTATAAATGTGCTCAGTTTTATGAACATAAAATAAAATTTTAAAGATATTAAAAAAGAAAATATTTGAATAAAATATTTTTCTTCATAGCTTTGGAAATTATGTGAGGAGATGATTTAGTTAATTAGTTGTGTTTAAGTAATTAATTAACCTGGCAAATATACGTAAGCAATAGCCTAGCTCATTTGCTCTTTTTAAATGAGGTACATGGCCGCATTTTTCAAACATAAACAAGAAATTATCATAAAAGACATCTTTTTCATAATCAAAATCTACTCCTTCCAATATTTTTTCTACTTCTGGTGTTCTTTTAAGTTTAAATTGCTTTCTATTTGTGCTATTTTACAAGTAATATATTGTCTCAGTTTGCTTATCTAGAGTGATAAGAGGGTCATCAAAACCAAATGTAATTAAATGAGGGATGTTTGGATTCAAAAATTTAAATGTTTCTTTAAATTCCAATAGGATAATCCTATTGCATAAGAATTCTTATTTAAGTAAGTATTT
>NW_002476575.1:58972-107671 GCF_000189635.1 Tetrahymena thermophila SB210
AATTATCTTTATTACTTCTTGTTTCTTTTCAGGCTAATTCTATATCATTTTTAAGAGCTCAGGCTCAGTGACTTGATACTCTCTCAAAGGTCTTTCAATGCACTCAACCCAAGTTCTAAATCCAACATTATGTTCAAAACTATGAGTAGCAATAGATACAGTTCCTATCACTCTATGAGGATACATCAAAGTAAAGTAATTTCTATAATAACCACCAAATGAATGACCTAAAAATATGACTTATCCGATTTCTAAATGATCTAGCAGATCAGCAATCAATTAACAATGCTCTCTTACACTCCCTTTAAATGATCCCCTGTTATCATCAAATCCATCGTACCCAGGATATGCAAAATTTATCCATCTGCATGTTTTTTCACCAAATGCATACTCAAGTTTTGATAACTCTTTATAGTCAAAAGCTCCTCCATGCAATGCTAAAATTGTTAATTCTGGCATCTCCAAATTCTATTTTGACATTTTAAGCTCTTATAGATTATCTGTGTAATAGCAAAACCATTTATTTTCTGGATTTTCGTATCTTATTAACCTTCTATTTGCGTTTGGGATTTTTACAGAATCATCTTCTACAATCTTAAAATTTTTGATATTCTGATTTGATAAACTTATTATAGACTTAGTCTATCTTTCTACTTCTGAAAGTTCCCTCTTCTCTTTACAATCTTTTAAAACCTATTCTATGTTAAATATCACTTTATCTTTTTCTGTTTGAGACTACTATTAGGAAGGCATTTTATCTACAAATGACATAAAATTAAAAATTGAATAAATACTATTAAATTATCTATCTACTTATGTATTTTCTGTCAAAAATGTATATTTTTTGTTCCTATTTTTAATAATCAAAAAGATTTGATATATCAGACCGCAATTAAATTGATTAATGCGTAATAAAAATCTTAGATATTTCATTATAAAATTCAATAAACAAAAAGAAATAGAACAATAGAAGGTCTGTCTATATTGTATTATTTGCTTTTCATTATGAACAAAAATAATTCATGCAATATACTAAGTATTAATTTATTATTTTTAAGTTTAAAATAAAGTAAAATATTTAAATTTAATTCATTAATTTCATTTCAAAGCATAATAAAATTTATTTTATTTATAATTTTGTTAATTTTATTTAGCAAATTAGATATTTGTTTATCTACTTTCTCAAAATTATTTCTTAATTAAGTAAAAGTGCTTTATTCTTAAACAATTCATTCATTTATGATTTAAAAATAATTTTTCTTAATTTTTTTAATTATTTATAATGGTAGTTCTGTAAAAGTTAGACAGGGAATAAATCAATTTTTTGAAAAATTTTTAATATATTGTCGTTCCTTATTTTAAAAGTATCAGATTGGATATTGTAATCGGCAGAATTTGTAAAATTAAAGCGATCTAAAAATTTCCTTGTAAATTTTCTTTTATCTATTCTAAATGAGGATTTACATTATATTTATTAATTTTGCTAATAATTATTTTAAATGAATATGAAAAATTATTTTTAAGTTTAAAAATAAAATTAATATAGAAAATAGATAGATTATATTTAAATGAGCTAAAAAATTTCTAATAATTTTTATAAGATTATTAGCAGCCAACCTTATTTTAAGCATTCATAAGATTTTGAATTGAACCATCTTATTTTGATTATATTATTTAGAAGATTAATTTTCTTATCATTTTGATAAATTAGAATACATTGATAGATAGATATTTAGCTTCAAAAAAAAATATTTTATAATTTTAAAATATCAGATTTTATATATATTTTTTATTTTAGAATTAATCATAAAAGAAAACTAAAAAAATGGAAGAGTTGAAAAAGAAGCAAATAATTAATATATTTATTAGTCATGTAATAGCTACTGCTTGAATTAAGAATTGATAGGATATTTTATACAAAAAAAAAAGCATAAAGGATCCTAACAATTAGATTAACTAAATATTATTTATAATCATTTAGCTGCTACCGAATAAAATGTTATCCAGTTACCAAAATGTATGAACATATTAATTAATTAAATTCCTCTGAAAGTATATACTTGATACTAATTAATGATCATTGTAATATGTATAATTTTCTATATCTAGATTTCTACTGTCTTATAAAAGCCATTAAAAAATTTTAAGATTTTACAATACAAAATCAAAAAAATGTCTAAATATTATTAAAAGCATAATATATAACAAAATTAAATAATTAGAAGATTATGTATTAACGTATTTTCCATTTTCTTAATCCTTTGGATTTAGGTGAAAAGAGCTAATGTTGTTAATTATTTAAAGATTTTAAAATTTAAGGTTCCCTCAAAGATGTCGTCGGATGTAATGATTGTAGAATAGGGTAGCTTTATATATTTGAATGTAAGATGAAAATGTATTTTGATCCCTACTTAATTTAGAAACAAACAAATATATTAATATTCACCTTATTAATAGTTGGATGATTTTTTTATTGTCTAAATTATGAATATTGGTTCTCTCTATAATTGTTAAATGGTTATAAGCTCTGTTCAATTTGAATCTAATTTCAAACTTTAAAGTTAGATAAGCATAACAAGCAATTGCAAATAACTAAAACATTGAAGCTGTAATTATGATTAGAAAGGATATTATTTATTTTTTTGAATGTAAGATGAAAATTTAGTTTGATCCTTACTTAATTTAGAAACATTCAAATATATTAATATTCACCTTATTAATAGTTGGATGATTTTTATTATTATCTGGATTATGAAAATTGATTATCTCTATATAATTCTTAATGGTGATAAGCTCTGTTGAATTTGATTCTAATTTCAAGCTTGAAAGTTAGAAAAGCATAACTAGCAATTACAAATAACTAAAACCATTGAATGCCATTTTTAAATCTCAAATCTTTCCACAAGGTAATGCGTGTTAATAGATGGTTATCATTCAAATGGGAGGAAAATAAAGCATAAAATGAAGTATTTTTGACATTGCCTTGATTAATAAGAAGAATGATATTTTGCAGGCTACTATTGTACTCATTATCTTTAAAGAATAATTTTACTAATTTAAAGATATTTCTTCTTATTTTCATTTTTAATTAGATTTAAGAAATTTTTAAAATATCCTTATTGCTATTAGATAGTTAGATACGTGCTTTATTTAACACCATTTTTATTAATCATTCATTAGATTTTGTATAAAGTAGATATTTTAAAAAGTCAATAAGCTTTATCAATATATCTTTAAATTAAAAATGATAGCAGTAAAATTAAAAAGATAAAGAGTAAATAATATATTAATTATTTATAAAATATTTTAAAAATTGACTGAAATTATTTAAATGAATGAATGAATGCGCTCATTAGTTTTATAATAGCCGCTGCTTTATTTTTCAAAAATTAAATCAGGATTGAATTTTCAAAAATAATCAGATTAATAGAATAATATCTGTAATCCTCTAATTTTTCTTAACTTCACCTAAATTAATTTTTCAAAATCATATTAATACTAATAATTATATGACGTATGTAAAGGATATCTAAATAACTTTAATTTCTTTGTTGGTTTGGTAAATAACAATTATTAGATTTTTGAAAAAAGTTTAATAAGTATTTTATATTATGACCATTAGAGAGCTAATATAAAGGTTTTAAATTTAAAATAAATGTATTTAAAAACTAATATTTGAAGTATTGATTTAAATTGCAAATTAAAGAAAATGTTTTAAGTGTACTAGTTAGTTTTAAAGCATACTTAAATCCCACTTAATGAAATAAAAGATGATAATTTTAATAATGAATCAAGTTAATTTTCTATTTTGTTTTTTTAATAAGATTGGATATATGAACTGTAACTTTAATTTTTTTGAGCTGAATTAGTGTGTTACTCTCCTAATTTAATTAGAATACTCTATAATTAAAAGAAAATATTGGGTAGATGAAAGTCTACATGTTAACAGATGGCTTATAATAATTTACCTCAACTTTTAAATCTCCAACCTTTCTAATAAATATCACATTTACTTAAATGGCTATTTTTAAGATTTTTGAGTTTAAAAACAGTTTCAGAGGGGTTTATTTAGCAAAATTTTAATTTAAGGTATGATAAATTCAAAAGATATTAATTTATTTTTTATTTGCTTTTATAACTAATATTATAAAAGGTAGAAGAGATCAATTTATCTTATAATATTAAATTAAAAGCAAATAATTCTTAATCTAAAGCTCATAAAAAAAAATAAAATTAACAATGAAAACTTAGAAAATCAAAATGTTTCTATTACTTATTTTACAAAGTCTAATTTGATTAATAATTAATGGAAAAAATATTTATCTATTTTAATAATTAAATAGCCTTAAAATACTTAAATGGTTATACTTATTTAAATTGCCAAGGTGTAAATTTTTCGTATTCAAAATTGAATCCTTAATGTAAACTTACTTTGAGTTATTATATTATTATTAAATCATTTTTTATAAACTTAAGTTAGTTAATGCCCAATTAATTATGGCAACCCTACATATCAATCAGATATAGATATCCTTTATAAATATTTCTCAAACATGAATTGCTTAAATATAATGAATTTTCCATATGATTAATAATAATACTTATCAGGGAATAGTTGTACTTCAAATAGTGAAATAACAATAAAATATACTCCATAAATTTCGTAAATCAAATTCTTCGCAAAATAAAAATTATTTTTAGCAATATATAAATTTTTTCCTTAATAAATAATTCTCTTTATTATAATTTATTTTTATAATCAAAAAAATAATTCAAAATTATTTTTACATTTTAATTTGATATCTTTATATTTTTCTCAATATATATTAAAAATTAATTAGGAATACAAAGATATATGGTTTCCAGTTTGTCTTTAATTTGTTTGTCGCAAATTCTCCTAACAGTTAACTATAATCGAAAGTTCAAGTCAATAACGTCGATTTACTAAGCTCTTCAGGATATACGAGATTAGATGATTATAATTCTAATAATTATTTTGACGATGGATAAAAATAGTTATACACGGATAATTTAACAATTAAAATAAAGCCATTTAATATGCCTTTTTAGAAGGAATATCAAGTTTATTTTTCAAGGATAATTCTAATTGTACAATTTGTAAATTTAATTATTTAATTTGTTAATAAAGAGAGGCTTCATATTTTCTTTATTAATTAAAATTTAAAAAAATATTTAATTAAATTAGGCTTCAGTAGAATAAATTTAGCCAAAATTTCAATTCTGTCTAGCCTTAATTAAAATTATTAAATGCAAAAATTTAAATTACAAACTACTTTTCTCTAAATTTTTTAAATATGAATTTCCAATTATAAATCTTTTGTTTAAATAATATAAAAAGTGTCAAATAAATTGCGACAAATGTGATGTAAATTAAGTATGTCTATAATGTTCTTTTGGGTTCCATTATTATATAGCTACTAACTCTTGTGTATAATCTTGTGATAAAAACTAATTTGTAAATCAATTAAACTAATGCTAATCATGTGATAATAGTTGTGCAAGTTGTTATGGTTCTAGCCCAAGTAATTGCTTATCATGCTATCCAGGATTATATTATGATTAAACCACACAAAGGTGTTTTATTTGTAATCCAGCCTGTAAAACTTGTAATGGACCAAACTCAAACAATTGTTTATCTTGTAATACAGGAATATACTATAATTAAGATACTAAATAATGTATTTGTGATTCGACTTGTAAAACCTGTGATGGTCCGAATTCAAATAATTGTTTATCTTGTAATACTGGAATATACTACAATTAACTAACAAAATAATGTCTTTGTGATTCAACATGTAAAACTTGTAATGGCCCAAATTCAAATAATTGTTTATCTTGTTATACTGGAAAATACTACAATTAAAATACTAAATAATGTATTTGTAATTCTACTTGTTAAACCTGTGATGGGCCTAATTCAAATAATTGTTTATCTTGTAATCCAGGGTCTTATTATAATTAAGCCACAAAATAATGCTTTAATTGTGATCCGACCTGTAAAACTTGCGATGGACCAAGTTCAAGTAATTGTTTATCATGCTTTTATGGATTATATTATAATTAATCCACAAAACAATGTCTTTGTGATTCAACCTGTAAAACTTGTGATGGTCCAAATTCAAACAATTGTTTATCATGCTTTTCTGGTTTATATTACAATTAATCGACGAAACAATGTCTTTGTGATCCAACTTGTAAAACTTGTGACGGTCCTAGTTAAAATGATTGTTTATCCTGTAATTCAGGATTATATTATTAGTAAGCTTAAAAGCAGTGTGTAAAATCTTGTAATCAAAATTAATTTCCAAATGCATAGCTGTGGTGTCAATTATGTGATAAAAGTTGTGCAAGTTGTAATGGATAGGATTCAAACAATTGCTTAAGTTGTTACCCTAACAGCTTTCTCTATAATTAATAATGTGTTAGCCTTTGCCCAAATGGGTTTTAAAGTAATTTTACTGCACTCACATGTGATTCTTGCCAATATTATTGGAGCCTATAATGTAATCCCTGCAACCCCAGTTGTAAACAATGTGATTAATCATAGATTTAAAATTAATAATGCCAGACTTGCTATAATGAAACTAGATAAATAGATGTTTCAAGTAAAAAATGTGTTTGTAAAAACCAAAATGATTAAAGGAATATATTTTATTAATGCAGCTATCAAAATATTGCTGTTGTTGATGCAAGATTAAGTGCAACTTCCCCAAAACTTATTATTGATTTAGGATCTCCATTGATAAATATCATATCAAATACATCTTAGTCTTTGTGCTCATAGATATTTGATCAAGCAACTCTAGACATAATTGGGTTAGATTCCTAATGCTAAATAAGTGGGAATCATATTTAGGTTGATTTAAGTAACATAATTTTATATAATATTGAATTAAGCTCATTAATTTACAAAATAATTTATCTTTTTTATCAAAACAATATTTTCATTTTTTCATTTTTTATTTAAAATTTAATTTAATTTTAAAAACAGGCGACTCATCAACAATAATGGAGAATAATTCAATTTTTTTTTTGCCAAATAAGTTGCAGTTTACAGATTATAGTGACTAATTCATTAATGTATTTTATACAAACATTACTTTCTAAGATCCCCCTGGAATTCCTTAACTTTAATTTAGCTATAATCATATAGAAAATAGCTGTAACTCTATAAATATAACTCTTTATAGTATTTAAAATGATGCAGGAAGAAAATTTATGAGTCTAAATTGGACTTTAAATCAAATAGAAGGCTCCATAAGCAACGAGTAGTAAGAAAGTATAAAACAGATCTTATTAAAAGCAAGCTAAAATAAAAACACTAGTTTAATTATAGGTCCTTAATACATACCTCCAAATATTAATATTACTATATAATTTAGTTATTTACTTAAGATTAACTAAACTGGTGTTTAAACGTTTACTATTATTTATCAAAAATAAAAATTAATAAGAGTCAATTATTAGCAATCTTTGTATCCACCAATTTATAGGTTAATTTTTCTTTTTAATGAATTATTATATAAATTATTTTTTAAATATAAATAGATCTATGAGCTTGAGTTTCTACTTTTAGTTTTATATTGAGACTTGCCATTTAGGTCTGATAACTCATTTTAATGAGCCTGTTGATTTACAACTAGTTTCTAATTAGCTTTAAAAGTAAAGCCTAAGTCAATATAATTAATCAAGCTTTTAATATGATATTCTTCCTTACTCCTTAGCATCTAACTAAACTTTTAATATGAGTGTAAATTATATATATATATTTTTAAATATTTTTACTAATTTATCAAATATTCTTAATCAGGGTAAATAGATTTTAATAAATTTTGGAAAATATTTAATTAATTTACCATTAACAGAAGTTTAGTTTATAAAAGAAAAAATTTAATTAAAAAAAAAACACCTCCTATTTATTTAATAAAACTCCCATATTATTCACAAAAAGATATTAGATTTTAGTATTAAAAGTTTAAAATATACTTCATCATTATATTCAAATATTAGATGTATTTATTTATTTATTTATTTATTTATTTATTTATTTTTAATTTTCAATTTTATTAATAGCTGATTTTGAATTTGAGTTCAGATAATAAGATTGCTACCATTCAAAATGTATCAGTTAATATTTAAATTACAGATTTGTATTTACAAATTATTGGAGGCTCAAGTCTTAATTTAGGTTATCAAAATAAAATGGTCTTAAATACAGAATCAAGGGATTATGAGATTTAAGATCAAAATTCCTTTTAAAATATCAATTTTAGTTGGAAGTGTTCTAGTTTTTCCTCTAATGATCATATTTGCTATGATTACTAGAATAAGTAGATTTAATTGCCACAAGGAGCCAGTAGTATAACATTTCCTGCTAAAACCTTTTAACCATACACTATAATTTAGCTTACAGTTGTTGGATAAAAAGATTCAAGGCAATCAAATTTCACCACTACTTGTATATTCTCAGAATTAAATATTCCTCCACTAAATATTTTATAAACAGCAACAAGTATTAACAGAAAATTTAATTTAAACGATGATCTGAATTTTTAAATAATTTATGGTGAAAATATTTCATCAGATTACTTCTCTTATGCAGGAGCTATTTTATATGATAATGATGCAGTTGCAGCAATCAAATTTGATTATTTCCAAATAAGATTCAGAATTTGGAACTATTTTTAAAAAATAAATCCCTCAAAACCAACACTTTAAATAAGATTTTCAGTGTATAATCCCTTATTTGTTATGCCAAGCTCATCTATAATTAGCATTTAAATTAACATTCCCCCTCAGAATTGTGTTTTAAATATAAATCCCTTATAGGGAATAGCTCTTCAAACTATCTTCTAAATTTAATTGTTGAGTTGTACAGATGAAGATCTTCCTCTAACTTACTAGTTCTTCTATTATAATAGTGCAGACGATGCCCATCAAGAATTAGTTTCTCCATGGAATATATTAAGAAGATAAATATAAGATTAGACAACAAACAACTCAATTTAAACAGTTCTACCTAATGGAAATCTAGTTGTTATGGTACAGGTCATGGATTCTTACCTAGGAGTTTATAACTCCTCTTCTTTAGTATAGGTTCAAGCTTAGAATAAATCAGTTGACGAATATTATAAACTTGTAAATGAACTCACTTCGTAAGCAAATATATAAGCTACTAACTAATTAGTTACTTTAAGCATTATAGCAGAAGATATCAGTAAAAATAATTAACTATCATAACAGTTGATTGATTTAGTAAGTATATTGATTTAAAATATATAGCAATAGTCTCTCTAAATACCTAAATTCTCCCTTTTGTCTACATTTGCTAACAAGGTAACTGCTTAGTTATCATAGCTACTATTTAGCTCGTCATACTAAAACAATGTTACCTCATAAAAAAATACAATATTTACTTAACTGTAAACAATACTCTAAAATACTAATTCAAGCATACAAAATAGTAATCTTAGTCATTTACAATAAAATAACGATATCCAAATTTAAAATATGGTAGATTCTTTTAAAATTTTAAACTCAAGTGTTACTAAGAATAGTAATAATTCATATGATGAAATTTAGTCATATGATCAAATATCAACTTAGATTGGAAATCTGCTTAATAATATTAGTTTACCAAACTAAGGACAAATTACTCTAAATGGCGACTTGTCAACTCTTTTATCAGAAAAAGTAACATAGAAAAACCTATTCAAATATGTTATAAGTATAAATGACTAGAATTTTGAAAATTAAACTAGTGTATATAGTATTACAAGAAATAATTATAAATAAAATATTTATGAAAATACTTCAGATTTTTAGGCATACACATAGCAATTCAAAAATATTAGTTAAAATTTTACATACTCTAAGAATGAATTAATATCACCATTGATTTATAATTCATCTTCTTAAACAACCTTAAATCAGTCTAACATTGTTTATTAGTTTAATAATGCAAATTTTAGTAAGTTATATAATATGACATGCCTCTAATAAAATAATCTTTCGTGGAGCAAATAAAATTGTGGTATTAAAAAAAATAGTCAAAATAGTTTTATGTGTTTGTGTGATTCTTAAAAACCAACAACTATAATTGAAGATATTGAGGACATGTTCTCAAAAAATAAAAATCTGTAGACAGCATTTGGAGAATAAGGTCTATAAAATATAGCAAGCTTTGAGAACTTTTATATGTATATAGTATTTTGGCTATTATTAATGTTCACATTGATTGAAATATTTTTATTTATCATTGGAAGATTCTTAGATAAATTAACAGTATAAAAGCGATACTCAAAAATTCATAATCAAGAAATAAATAACTAATTGTAAAATGAATTAAAAGATCAAGGATAGCAACAATAATAATAAGTCTATGAAAATAACTAAAATATTTATGAGAATTCTTAAATGATAAATAATATTGAATACCAGCACTCTCCTTTTACTCATTAGTTTAAAAGCAATGAAAATATCTAACCAGAAACTAAATAAAATCAATACATTTTGTAACCTTATACTTAAAAAAGAGATAGTTATATAAATGGGAGAAGAAAAAGATAAAAATTTTTGAACTTATAAATATAAAAAACCCAAAAAAACTTGAATCTATTTTAAGAATATAATATTGAAATAAACTAATTAAAGACTGAATCTAATTAATTACAAATAAATAAATAGTAATCAAGTTCTAAAAGTGTCGAAAAAATCAAAACTCAAACAAGCTCATAAACCTAAATACATGAGATTTAAAATGAAGATGAAAACTAAAAAATGAATGTTTATTTGTAACTTCCTAAAGCAAAAAAGGTAGCAATTTTTCATTAATTTTTTAGTATTTTTTACATTTTTGATGGTATTCTTTAACGACCATTAAGATTCACTCTGCTTTACTTAAAAACAATACACACATTAGTTATTTCAATATTATTCTAAGGGTATAATATGTTAATTTAGCAGATACTAATAGCCATAATTAACAGCTCGTTAATGAAGGTTGCCTTTTTTGGAGTTATATTTACATTTAAAAAGGGTTCAATAGGTAAAACCTTATCTCTAATTTTGTAAATAGGAATAAGCTTAATTTATTACTATGTAATTTTAGCAGTATCAAGTGGTAAGACTCCAAGTGAGTCGAATTAATTTATAATCCTATTTATAGTATCTTTTTTAACAGAAATGGTTTTCATAGAGTTAATAAAGTCATTTTGCATGATCTTGGTGATTCAAAAATACATCAAATGCAATTAATCGGAAAGTATTATTGTTAAATTGTATAATTTATTTAATTTAAAATAAACTATACTTAGCATAGATGTTTGAGCAAAATTTATGTTTTTATATTTTTTATTTTTTTTTTAAAGAAGATCACCTTTTAAAATTATATTAATTTTTTAGAATTTAGAGTATTTTATATTGTTTAATTTAAAAATAATTACTTTAAAGTTTTAAATATTACTGGCTAGTGCCATTGTTTTTAGTGGAGAAAACTAAGGCTTTCTTACTAATTTTTTATGTAAAAACTAAAGAAAATACTATAGAATAAAATCGATACTCATCTTTATTTTCAATAAATAATGTAATTTCTTGAAAAGTAAAGTTAAAAATAAAAACATAGTTGTTCCTCATAAATTAGAAATTTTGAATATTTTTTAATTTTGAAATAATAATTAATAATTGAAGAAATTAAATAATATACAAATATATTTTTTATATAATAATGTAATTTATATAGTAAGAATTAATTAATTTGTAATTTATATTTAAAAAAGTCTTGAAATTTATCAGATATCGTAAAGATCGTAGATAATGTTAGATGGATTTACGTATTAATAGATAGAAATATATTTGTAGAAAGTTACTAAATCCATAATAACTTTTTCAACATTAAAATATCTCAAGAAATGTTGTAGATTATTATAGTATTCCTAACTACGAAGGATCATGAGAAAGTCGGAGTCTTTTAAATTAAATTTTGTTTGGTCTACTATGGAGACTTATCTGAGACAGGAAAGTATTTTAGAGCAAACTTAATAGTTATTTTTAAAATCTTGTTCTACTTGTAAAGCTTAAACAGAGAAAAATGATGATTTTGACATGAAATATCCAAAAAATTAACTTATTTCTTCTGATTTTAAATCAACTATTTTCATCCTACAAAAATTATGAACCAATTCTATAGAAAATTAATTTTCAAAATTTATCTAACAAAATTAGGAGTTGAAGTCAATGTATTTTGTTAATTTCATGAAATCATCTTTTTTAAGTTAGAACTTAAAATTTAAAGTTAATCTGCATTTATAATCTTATTTTGTATTTAATTACTCAACTTGTTATATTGAGCTAAAGTCATAAACTTTACATTGTTTAGTCATTTTTACAATTAAGAAAAATTTAATTATCATTAAGACTCCACTATAAAATCCACAGAATAATAATAACTATGGGATTGGTGTAGGATAATTACCTTAAAATAAATAAAACAATATTGTATAGATTCCTCCTAAGTATAAATTATAAAAAGCATAGCTAAATTAGTTTTTTTTGTTTATGATGAGCATCTCATACTAATATAGATCGCAGTTATAGAGAGAAGAAAGATAAGATATCTTAAATGCCATGAAGACCAAACCAAATATAGATAAATTCATAGGATTAAAAAGAAAGTTAGTCTATGGTGACTTGCAGTAAAAAGAAAAATATTAAATAGCAAATAGCATATAAGTAATGTATATCAAGAAAAAGTTATAAATCTAGAATGTGATGATACAATACGACATAGTCAGTTCAATTAATATCTCAAAAAAAGTTATTATTTGCTGTATAATAGATTATTTTATAGAGAAAATAAAAAGCGTTGCGTAACTAAATAAGAAGAAAGCTGAAATGATCATATTCAAGAATATATAAGCTAGCATGAAACAACTGTTTAGACTCAGTTTTTTTTCCAAATTAGTATTCAATATAAAGAAAGTAATAATAACAACAGATCTTGCGAAGCTGAAGAATATTTTCAATATAAATCTTCTAACAAACTTCAAAATGAAATTCTAAAGGAAAAAGATCTTTTCAGTCTTTTAAATTTTATCAGCCTCTAATAAGCAAAACCTGATAAAAAGAAGAACATCCAAAGAAAGAGCAGAAAGAATAAAATCCAAAAGGAAGTACGCGTACATATTTCCAGCTATCGATTTGCTGTTTTGCTTATAGCAAGTCAAATTCTAAAGAAATGTTAAAATAATTTGCAAACCCAAAATAGCAATCATAGCCAAAAAAGCAGCATACAATTGTGTAAAATAATAAAAAACAATAATAGAGTTGCAAACTAAACACTCTAATAATCCTATTAACAGATGTAAATTTTTGTTTTAGCATATCTGCGTTACTGTATTTTTATATTTATCCTCTGCATATCCATCAATCAAAAAAGAACTGAAATAAGAACCAGGATAGAATTCCTATCCTTGAGGTTGCATATTCTAATTGTTGTTGTCATTATTATTATTAATATTGTTATCATTTTCTTCGTTGTTGTTATTGTTATTGTTGTTTTCTTCGTCTGCAATCATATTTTATATCTTTCCTTTCAAAATTAAACCTTTGTGAATTAATAATTAAATTCAAATTACTAAAAATTAGCTGCAATCAACTGCACTTGAAATAGGTGATTCTTTACAAAGAAAATTTAATATAGAAAAGTAATAAATTGTTTGATATTCCTCTCGTTTATTTACAATAAATTATAAGTAATTAAACGCATTAATTTAAAAATTACATTTGTAAAAAATTGTTGATAAAACATAATTTAAAATAAATAAAAGTGTATTTCAAATATTATTTAAAAATAGTATGTATTTTAGCATTATGCATTATACATTTTTTTAATCAGCTAATACAAATGTAGATAGAAATAAATATATTTATTTACAACTATCTTAATCAATTATTTAAAATTCTTTCTAATTAGTTTTACATTTTTCTTTCAAAGTTTTTTACTTTTCTATTCTAGTTATTTAATTTAAAGGGTGGAGGAAAATTAATCAAATGATTATATATATTATTATTCAAGGGTGAATTAAGAAATAGCGTGAAAACATATCTAATTATAACTAAACAAAGATAAATTACCCTTCTATAACTTATTAAACAAAATAGTAAAAAAAATAGCTCAGTAAATATTACAAAAATTATTTATTTATTAATTTTCATTTACCCATATAAAAATTCTGATCAAAGTAGATTAAGTCAAAAAATTTAAATAGATTGATAATTAGCATTTAATACTATGGAATTTATGCAAAAAGTGCTGAATTTGATTTATTATTTTTATATATTTATTTTAAAGGTCAAAATTTTATTTATTAAAAAATAATTAATTTATTTATGCATTTTCTTAAGTTTATTAAGGCTATTTTTAGAAAATTATTAAGAATTATTCCATTCAAGATCTTTCCAAAAAAATAAGGGGTCTTATAATAGGGGGATCTTAATATAGAGAGTATACAGCAATATGTTTGTATTCACATTTTTCATCTATAAACATATTTTAATTTGGAAAAAGCTATATAAAAATTTTTAAGTTATATATTTAATATTTAAAGTATGATCTATTTATTATAAATATTTAAAACCAGAATAATATTTTTTTAAAATATAAATTCAATTATTTTTTACAATTTAATAAAAGCTATAAATGTACTCAGTTTTATGAACATAAAATAAAATTTTAAAGATATTAAAAAAGAAAATATTTGAATAAAATATTTTTCTTCATAGCTTTGGAAATTATGTGAGGAGATGATTTAGTTAATTAGTTGTGTTTAAGTAATTAATTAGTATGGAAAATATACGTAAGCAATAGCCTAGCTCATTTGCTCTTTTTAAATGAGGTACATGACCACATTTTTCAAACATAAACAAGAAATTATCATAAAAGACATCTTTTTCATAATCAAAATCTACTCCTTCCAATATTTTTTCTACTTCTGGTGTTCTTTTAAGCTTAAATTGCTTTCTACTTGTGTTATTTTACAAGTAATATATTGTCTCAGTTTGCTTATCTAGAGTGATGAGAGGGTCATCAAAACCAAATGTAATTAAATGAGGGATGTTTGGATTCAAAAATTTAAATGTTTCTTTAAATTCCAAAGGATAATCCTATTGCATAAGAATTCTTATTTAAGTAAGTATTTTATTTTCTTCTAATTCTGCTAATTACACTCCGAAATTACTCCTTATATACTTGAATGAGTCTTGAATTATCTTTATTACTTCTTTTTTCTTTTCAGGCTAATTCTATATCATTTTTAAGAGCTCAGGCTAAGTGACTTGATACTCTCTCAAAGGTCTTTCAATGCACTCAACCCAAGTTCTAAATCCAACATTATGTTCAAAACTATGAGTAGCAATAGATACAGTTCCTATCACTCTTTGAGGATACATCAAAGTAAAGTAATTTCTGTAATAACCACCAAATGAATGACCTAAAAATATGACTTATCCGATTTCTAAATGATCTAGCAGATCAGCAATCAATTAACAATGCTCTCTTACACTCCCTTTAAACGATCCCCTGCTATCATCAAATCCATCGTACCCAGGATATGCAAAATTTATCCATCTGCATGTTTTTTCACCAAATGCATACTCAAGTTTTAATAACTCTTTATAGTCAAAAGCTCCTCCATGCAATGCTAAAATTGTTAATTCTGGCATCTCTAAATTCTATTTTGACATTTTAAGCTCTTATAGATTATCTGTGTAATAACAAAACCATTTATTTTCTGGATTTTCGTATCTTATTAACCTTCTATTTGCGTTTGGGATTTTTACAGAATCATCTTCTACAATCTTAAAATTTTTGATATTCTGATTTGATAAACTTATTATAGACTTAGTCTATCTTTCTACTTCTGAAAGTTCCCTCTTCTCTTTACAATCTTTTAAAACCTATTCTATGTTAAATATCACTTTATCTTTTTCTGTTTGAGACTACTATTAGGAAGGCATTTTATCTACAAATGACATAAAATTAAAAATTGAATACTATTAAATTATTTATTTATGTATGTATGTATGTATGTATGTATGTATGTATGTATCTACTTGTCTATTTTCTGTCAAAAATGTATATTATTTGTTCCTATTTTTAATAATCAAAAAGATTTGATATATCTAATCGCAATTAAATTGATTAATGCGTAATAAAAATCTTAGATATTTCACTATAAAATTCAATAAACAAAAACAAATAGAATAATAGAAGGTCTACCTTGTCTTACTTGCTATTCAAAATGAAAAAATATAATTCAAGCAACATATTAATTTATTAAATTCAAAATAAAATAACATTTTTAAATTCAATTAATTAATTTTATTTCAAAAAATTATAAAACGATTTTTTTTAAATAAATTTTTTATTGTATATCTTATTTTTAAATCCTAAAAAATTTGATATTCAATACATTCGATCAATTTTGTCGTTATTTCTACATTGAAAATTATATATTAACTTCAATACCTACTATAGCTTATACTGCGTTTAAAAGATCTATAATCCACGAACAAAATGTAGTGTGTAAAAATATTGTTTTTTATATATTAAAAAACTCATTTTGTTTTACAACATCATATTTCTTCAGATAGTGTTAGCAATATATGGGTAGATTTTCTGTAAAAAAGCTATAAAAAATTTAGGATCCCCTCAAAAGTTTCATAATTATGAATAATTTTAAAATTATTTTAATTACAATAAATTCATATTTTATCAGTCTTTTCAAAGAAATGAGCTGTGCTTATTAGAAGATAGGTTAATATTCTTATATATGAATAATATCGCTCAATATAAAATTCTAGTTCATCTAAATAATTGGATGATTTTTTTATTGTCTAAATAATGAATATTGCTATGCAACCTACATATAATTCTTAATTAGGTATAAGCTCAGTTCAATTTGATCCTTATTTCAATTGTTAAAGTTAGAAAAACATGACCAACAATATAAAATCCACTAAAAAACAAATAACTAAAACTATTTAACACCATTTTTGAATATAAAACTTTTCCTCAAGGTAATACATGTAAATACCTTTTACTATTTTTTTTCTAGATATGTACTTTATTTACCTCTTTTTTGTCAATCATTCATTAAATTTTGTATAAAGTAAAGATTAAATTATTTGTTTTAAATAATATATTTAAATGAATTTATTAATTAATTTTGTATTTAATATTCATTACTTATTTTTCAAAAATTAAAAGGAAGATTGAGTTTTCAAAAATAGTAAGATTAATTGATTATTTTCTGTAATAATCAAAAAGCTATTGCTTAACTTTTCAAAAATTTAAAAAGAAGATTGAGTTTTAAGAAATAATAAGATAAATTGATTATTATCTGTAATAATCTCCCTATTCTTAATAAAATCTGAATACTTCACCTAAATTAATTTTTCAAAAAATAAACAAAAGATACTATGAATTATCTGACGTTGTAGCTGATATAATTAATTTGATGGTTATTAAAATTTTAGATTTTTCGAAAAGGTGTGAAAAATAGTTTTTTATGACCATTAGAGTATTAGTTATAAAGATTTATATTTGAAAATAAATACGATTAAAAAATACTATTTAAGCTATTATTTAAATATCAGATTAAAGAAAAAGCTTTGTGTATACTAGTTTAAAGCATATATAACTCATACAAAATAAAATAACAGTTGATAATCATAATAATGTATAAATTTAATTTGCTATTTTATATTTTGGTTAAGGATTGGATATATGAGCTGTAACTTTTACTTTTGTTTGAGTTGAATTAGTCGTTTGTAGTCTTAAATTAAATAAAATACTTTTATTTATACTAAAAAATATTGAGTGGATTAAAATATGAAGTTGTAGTTGATATATTAAGAACTTTAATTTATTTGATGGTTAATAAAAATTTTTAGATTTTTTCAAAAGGTTTGGAAAATAGATTTTTATGATCATTAGAGTGTTAAAATAAAGGTTCATATAATAAAATAAATATTTCTAAAAAATAATATTGAAACTATTGATTTAAATATCAGATTAAAGAAAAATTTTTGTGTATATTAGTTGTTTAAAGCATCTATAACTCCCACTTTATAAAATGACAGACGATAATCTTGATAATGAATCAAGTTAATTTGCTATTTTATATTTTGGTTAAGGATTGGATATATGAGCTGTAACTTTTACTTTTGTTTGAGTTGAATTAGTCGTTTGTAGTCTTAAATTAAATAAAATACTTTTATTTATACTAAAGAATATTGAGTGGATTAAAATATGAAGTTGTAGTTGATATATTAAGAACTTTAATTTATTTGATGGTTAATAAAAATTTTTAGATTTTTTCAAAAGGTTTGGAAAATAGATTTTTATGATCATTAGAGTGTTAAAATAAAGGTTCATATAATAAAATAAATATTTCTAAAGAATAATATTTAAACTATTGATTTAAATATCAGATTAAAGAAAAATTTTTGTGTATACTAGTTGTTTAAAGCATCTATAACTCCCACTTTATCAAATGACAGATGATAATCTTGATAATGAATCAACTTAATTTGCTATTTTGTTTTTTGGTTAAGGATTGGATATATGAACTGTAACTTTAACTTTTTTTTGAGTTCAATTAGTCTGTTATAGTCTTAATTAAATTAAAAATACTTTTATTTTTTCTAGAAAGTATTGAGTGGTTTAAAATCCAAATTTCGACAGATGGTTGGCTTGTCATCATTTACCTCAACTTTTAAATCTCCAACCATTCTAATAAATATTGCATTTAATACATTGGTTATTTTAAAGATTGATGCGTCTAAAAACAGTTTTAGAGGGGTTTATTTAGCTAAATTCGATCTGAGATAGGATAAATTCAAAAGATATTAATTTACTTTTTATTTGCTTAGTAACTAATATTAGATTAGCTTGCTTATAAAAGGAAGAAGAGATCAATTAATCTTATAATATTTAATTAATGACAAATAATTATTCAACTGAATCTATCTCCTAAAAATAAATGAAATTAATAATAAAAACTTAGAAAATTAGAAGATTCATCTTGACTGTTTTACAAAGTTATTATTTTTGATTTATAACCTATATAAAAAAGGATTTTTTTATTTATTATAATAATTTAACAGTCTTGATATACTTTATTTCTGGTAGTTGTTAATAAAGTTGTAGACCAGGATCTTTCATAAATGTATATCTGAATCCTTAATGTAAACTTTCTTTGAATTATTTTTTTATTATTAAATCATTTTTATAAACTGAAGTTAGTGAATGCCCAATGAAATATGTTATGTTTGCAAGTCAATAGGATGTAGATGACATTACAAAATATTCCTCAAACACTAATTGCTTAAATTTAGTCGATTTTTAATTATACGGTCGAAAATACTTATCAGGAGATAATTGTATTTCAGATTATGAAATGACAATACAATATACTCCTTAAAATCCGTAAAACAAATAACTTGCAAAGCAAAAATTATTTTTAGAAAAGAAAAAAATATTTTCTTTAGATATTCTTTCTTATATTTTTAAAAATTATTTTATAAATAAATTAGGAAAAGATAGATATATGGATTCTTTTTTATGTTTTCTTTTGTTGTAAAATTTAATCCAAGTACTCGAATTTATCCAAAAGTTAACATAAATAATGTCGAATAACAAGGCGATTTTTATTATTAAATAGAGTAAGAATATTCTGAAACTATTTCTGTTGTGATGTAAAATTTCACAAATGTAGTAGATAGTTTAAATATTAAGTTAACACCAATTAGCATTCAGGCATAATATAAAACTTATATTTAAGTAATGTCTCTAATTGTATAATTGGTAAATTTAATTATTAAATTTGTTAATAAAGAGAGGCAATATTTTCTTGATTAATTAATTTAAATATTCGAGTTATATTAAAAATAGAATTTTGGCTTTAGAAAAATAAATTAAGCCAAAATTAAAATTCTACCTTGCCTTAATTAAAGTTATAAAATGCAAAATTTAACAGCTTTTCTTTAAATTTTAAAATTGAATACTCTCTTAAAAATATTTACTTAAAATAATATAAAAGTGCTAAGTAAATTGTGATAAATGTGATTATAATTAAGTATGCTTATAATGTTCTTCTGGGTTTTATTATTAGCAAGATACAAACTAGTGCGTAAGTTCTTGTAATAATAATTAATTTGCAAATTAATAGAATTAATGCCAATTATGTGATAATAACTGCGCAAGTTGTTCTGGTTCTAGCTCAAATAATTGCTTATCATGTAATCCTGGAAAGTATTATAATTAAGCGACAAACTAATGTATTTGTGATCCAATCTGTAAAACTTGTGATGGACCAAATTCGAATAATTGTTTATCATGCTAATAAGGAAAATATTATAATTCAACCACAAAATAATGTATTTGTGATTTGACTTGTAATACTTGTGATGGTCCAAATAATAATGATTGTTTATCTTGTAATCCAGGAAAATATTATGATTAAGCGACAAAAGTATGTATTAATTGTGATCCAACCTGTAAAACTTGTAATGGACCAAATTCGAATAACTGTTTATCATGCTAATAAGGAAAGTATTATAATTAAACCACAAAATAATGTATTTGCGATCCAACCTGTTAAACTTGTGATGGTCCTGGCTAAAATAATTGCCTGTCTTGTAATTCAGGATTATTTTATTAGTAAGCTTCAAATCAGTGTGTATAATCCTGTAATAAAAACTAATTTCAAAATTAATAATTGAATTAATGTTAACCATGTGATAAAAGTTGTGCAAGTTGTGATGGAATAAGTTCAAGCAATTGTTTAAGTTGCAAGCCCAACAGCTTTCTCTACAATTAAAATTGTGTTAGTCTTTGTCCTAATGGGTTTTAAGGTAATCTTACTGCGCTTAAATGTGATTCATGCCAAAATTATTGGAGCCTATAATGCAATCCATGTTATCCCAGCTGTAAACAATGTGATTCATAGATGTAAAATTAATAGTGTTAGACTTGCTATAGCGAAACAAGATAAATGGATGCTAAAAGTAATATATGTGTTTGCAAAAACTAAAATGATTTAAGGAATACATTTTATTAATGCAGCTATCAAAATATTGCTCTTGTTGATGCAACATTAAGTGCAACATCCCCAAAGCTTACTATTGATTTTGGATCTCCATTGATAAATATCATATCAAATTCACCTTAGTCTTTATGCTCTTAGATATTTGATCAAGCAACCTTAGGCATAATTGGGTTAGAATCTTAATGCGAAATCAAAAAAAATAACATTTTCGTTTATTTAAGTAACTTAATTTTATAAAAACACAATTCAACTTTATAAATAAATAATTTAGAATAATTATGGATAATAAAACAAATATTTCTTTTTAAATATTTTATTTAAATTTAATATGATAAACAGGTGACTCATCAACTATAATGGAAAATAATTCAATAAATATTTTGCCAAATAAGTTGCAGTTTACAGATTATAGTGGACAATTCATAAATGTATTTTATAGAAACATTACTTTCTAAGATCCCCCTGGAATTCCTTAACTTTAATTTAGCTATAATCATATAGAAAACAGCTGTAACTCTATAAATATAACTCTTTATAGTATTTAAAATGATGCAGGAAGAAAATTTATGAGTCTAAATTGGACTTTAAATCAAATAGTAGGCTCCATAAGCAACGATCAGTAAGAAAGTATAAAGCAGATCTTATTGAAAGCGAGCTAAAACAAGAACACGAGTTTAATTATAGATCATAAATTCATACCTCCAAATATTAATATTACAATATCATTTAATTATTTACTTAAGGTTAACTAAACTGGTTCTTAAATATTCACCATCATTTATCAAAAATAAAAATTTATAAGAATTAACTATTTGCAATCTCTTTATCCACCAATTTACAGGTTAACTTTTCTTTATAATCAATTAATTACTTTTATAACTTTTTCTTAAAATAATTAATAGATTTATGAGCTTGAGTTATTATTTTTAGTTTTACATTGAGGTATGTGAGTTAGGTCAAATAACTTATTTTAATGAGCCTATTGATTTACAATTAGTTTCAAACCAGCTTTAAAAGTAAAGTCTAAGTCAATATAATTAATCAAGCTTTCAATACGATATTCTCCCTTACTCCTTAGCATCTAACTAAACCTTTAATATGAGTGTAAATTATTTACAAACTACCAAAATTTTTAAACTAATTTATCAAATACCCTTAACTGTGTAGATAGATAAAATAATATTTCGAAAAATTTTAATTAATTTACCAATAACAGAAATATAATTTATTCAATAAAAATAAAATAAAATTCTAACTGTTCAAATATTAATTATTACATTTATTTATTTATTTATTTATTGTTAATAATTAAATTTTATTAATAGCTGGTTTTGAATTTGAGTTCTGATAATAAGGTTACTGCCATTCAAAATATATCAGTCAATGTTTAAATTACAGATTTGTATTTACAAATTATTGGGGGTTCAAGTCTTGTTTTAGGTTATCAAAATAAAATGGTCTTAAATACAGAATCAAGGGATTATGAGATACAAGATCATAACTCTGTTTCAAATATAAATTTTAGTTGGAAGTGTTTTAGTCTATCCTCTATTGACCATATTTGCTATGATTACTAGGACAAGTAGATTTAATTACAACAAGGAGCCAGTAGTATTTCATTTCCTGCTAAAACCTTTTAACCATATACTGCAATTTAGCTTACTGCTTTTGGATAAAAAGATTCTAGGCAATCAAATTTCACCACCACTTGTATATTCACAGAATTAGATATACCTCCACTAAAAGTTTTATTTAGTTCAACACCCATTAATCAAAAAATAAATTTAAATGATGATCTTAATTTTTAAATAATTTATGGTGAGAACATTTCATCAGATTACTTGTCTTATTCAGGAGCTATAATATATGATAGTAATGCTGTTGCCGCAATCAAATTTGACTATTTCCAAATTAGATTCAGAATTTGGAATTATTTTTAAAAAATCGATCCTTCAAAGATAACACTTTAAATAAGATTTTCTGTGTATAATCCATTATTTGTTTTACCAAGCTTGTCTACAATTAACATTTAAATTAATATTCCCCCTCAAAATTGTGTTTTAAATGTAAACCCATTATAAGGCATATCCTTAGAGACTATCTTCTAAATTTAATTATTAAATTGTTAAGATGAAGACCTTCCTTTAACTTACTAGTTCTTCTATTATAATAGTGCAGATGATGCAAATTCAGAATTAGTTTCTCCTTGGAATATATTAAGAAGATAAATATAAGATTAGACTATAAACAATTCAATTTAAACTATACTACCTCAAGGAAATCTAGTTGTGATGGTACAGGTCATGGATTCTTACCTAGGAGTTTATAACTCATCTTCTATAGTATAGGTTCAAGCTTAGAATAAATCAGTCGACGAATATTATAAACTTGTAAATTAACTCACTTCATAATCTTTATAGAGCTCAAATATATAAATCACTAGCTAACTAGTGACTTTAAGCATTATAGCAGAAGACATCAGTAAAAACAATTAACTTTCATAGCAATTGAATGATTTGGTAGGTCTACTGATTTAAAAGATATAACAATTATCTCTCTAAATACCTTAATTCTCCCTTTTGTCTACATTTGCAAACAAGGTAACTGCTTAGTTATCATAGCTATTCTTTAACTCATCATACTAAAACAATGTTACAATATTGAAAAATAAAATATTTGCTTATCTATAAACAATACTATAAAATACTAATTCAAGCATACAAAATAGTAATCTTAGTCATTTACAATAAAATAACGATATCCAAATTTAAAATATGGTGGATTCTTTTAAAACTTTAAACTCAAGCGTTAGTTTGTATAGTAATAACTCATATGAAGATTTTTAGTCATATGATAAAATATCAACTTAGATTGGAAATCTGCTTAACAATATTAGTTTACCAAACTAAGGACAAATTACTCTAAATGGTGACTTATCAACTCTTTTGTCAGATAAAATAACATAGAAAAACCTATTCAAATACGTTATAAATATAAATGAGAATTCTGAAAATTAAACTAGTGTATTTAGCATTACAAGAAATAATTATAAATAAAATATTTATGAAAATACTTCATATTTTTAGGCATACACATAAAAATTCAAAAATATTAGTTAAAACTTCACTTACTCTAAGAATGAAGTAATATCACCATAGATTTATAATTCGTCTTCTTAAAAAATCTTAAATCAGTCTAACATAGTTTATTAGTTTAATGATGCAAATTCTAGTAAGCTATATAATATGACATGTCTTTAATAAAATGATCTTTCATGGAGCAAGTAAAATTGTGGTATCAGTATGAATAGTTAAAATAGTTACATGTGCTTATGTGCATCTTAAAAACCAACAACTATCATTGAAGATATTGATGACATGCTCTTAAAAAATAAAAATCTATAGACAGTATTTGGAGAATAAGGGTTATAAAATTTAGCAAGCTTTGAGAATTTTTATATGTATATAGTATTTTGGCTATTATTAATATTCACATTGATTGAAATTTTTTTATTTATAATTGGTAGATTCTTAGATAAATAAACAGTATAAAAACGATACTCATAAATTCATAATCAAGAACTAAATACATAATTGTAAAATGAATAATAAGACCAGGTATAGCAATAATAATAATAATAATAATAATAATAATAATTATAGTAATAAGTCGATGAAAATAACTAAAATATTTGTGAAAATTCTTAAACAATAAAGAATGATGTATTCCATGACTCTCCTTTTAGTCTTTAGTTTAAAAGTAATGATAACATCTAACCAGATATTTAATAAAATCAATAGATTTTATCACCTATTGATTAAAAAAGAGGTAATTTTTTAAATGGAAGGAGAAATTTTAAAAAATTACTGAAATTATAAACATAATAAACTCAAGGAAACTTGAATCAAGTTTAAGAAGAAAATATTGAAATGAACTAATAAAAGGTTGAATCTAATGAAATACAAATAACTAAATAATAATCAAGTTGTAAAAGTGCTGAAAAAATCTAAACTCAAACATAATCATAGACCTAAAAAAAGGAAATTTAGAATGAAGATGAAAAATAAAAAATTAATGTTTATTTGTAACTTCCTAAAGCTAAAAAAGTAGCACTTTTTCATTAATTTTTTAGTATTTTTTACATTTTTGATGGTATTCTTAAACGACCATTAAGATTCACTCTACTTTACATTAAAACAATACACACATTAGTTATTTCAATATTATTCTAAGGTTATAATATTCTAATTTAGCAGGTAGTAATAGCCATAATTAACAGCTCATTGATGAAGATTGCCTTTTTTGGAGTTATATTTACATTCAAAAAGGGTTCAATAGGTAAAACTGTATCTCTAATTTTGTAAATAGGAATAAGCCTAGTTTATTAATATGCCATTTTAGCAGTATCTAGTGGCAAGACTCCAAGTGAGTCGAATTAATTTATAATCCTATTTATAATATCTTTTCTAACAGAAATGGTATTCACAGAGTTAATAAAGTCATTTTGTATGATCTTGCTGATTCAAAAATACATTAAATGTAATTAATCTGAAAGTATTATTGGTAGATTGTATAATTTATTTGATTTAAAATAAACTCTACTTAACATAGATGCCTGAGCCAAATTTATGTTTTTATATTTTTTGTTTTTCTTTTAAAGTAGATCACCTTTTAAAATTATATTAATTTTTTAGAATTTAGAGTATTTTACATTTCTTAATTTAAAATAATTATTTAAAAATTTTAATTACTATTAGCTAGTGCCATAGTTTTTTAGAGATGAAAATCTAGGCTTTCTTACTAATTTTTGATACAAAAACTAAAGAAAATACAAAAGAATAAAATCGATACTCATCTTTATTTTAAATAAATAATGTAATTTCTTGAAAAGTAAAGTAAAAATAAAAAAATAATTGTTCCTTTTAAACTAGAAGTTATTTGTAAATAAAAGTTTAAATTTTAATAATATAAAAAATATATTATAAAAACATAAATACATTCAATATTTTTTTTGGAAATCAAATCAATTTTTAATAATGATATTTTGAAATACTTCAATATCTAGAAAAAATATCCTTGATTAACTCACTCTACCCAATATCATCAAAATCCTAGATATATTCACTATTCTCGTTTCAAATATCCTAGTTATCCTCGTTATCTTTAATATCCTCATTATCATCAATATCCTAGATATCTTCACTAACCTCGTTATCATCAATATCCTAGTCATATTAAACGTTAAATAAATCATCAAGCAAGCTATCTTCATCATCAATGAAGTTATCTTCATCATCATCCATAGATAGGAAGTTTAAAACTACTAACTTTTTCAATTTAAGTAGCTAATTTTTAATTACTTTTTTCACCTTAATCCTGCTATAACAAATAATAATAGTATTTATATTTTAAATTTAACTTATTTATTTAGTTAAAAGTTATACTTAATTAATATTCATATAATAATTAGTTATTAATTCCAAACATAATAATTTTTTATTTTATTAAAATAGATTAATTTTTTTCCCTTATCTCAATAAATTTTCTACATTATAGTTAATAGATCTAATGTTAATCTTTATAAATTATCAAATTTTTGTAAGAATTTAAATATTTAATGATATTGATTTTTATTAACTAAATTTAATTGAATTCTTTTAATGAATCTTTAGATATTTATCAAAGAAAACATTTCTTTAGTATGCTCTTAATAAATTAAGGTATCATTCTGATCAATAGAAAGGAAAAATATTTTCTATTATACAAGTGCAAAGTAGATCTTCATTTTCTTACCAGATAAATTCATCTTCACTTAAAGGATTTAGGATACATCCCTTAATATATAATCAGATTCTGAGTCAATTTTTAAAAATTTCTTGTCAAATTTATTAAAAAACTATGAAGTATTTTGAATTATTCCTATTTAAAAATCCAGTTCACCAAAAATATTGCAATCTAAGCAAATATTAAACATATTTTTTAATTCTAACATCAATTAAAGTTAATTTTTATTTTAAATATCGCTTTTTACCAATTCCATTTTTTCAAAATAACTTTCAAAAATATTATAATGCTTTAAAAATTCTTCTTACTACTCAGGAGATAATCTCTAATTCTATTCCAAAAATTAATTCTTACAATCGAAAATTAAGTTATTTTCACTTAGTTTAATGTAGTCTTCTAATTTTATTTATAAAGAACTTACTTTTTGTTGGTATTTTATTAATTCCATATTACTATAAAAAAAATCTTTATGAAGTTTATTATATCCATAAATTTTAAGACCACCATTCACTTCAACTAATTTAAGTAAGCTTATATGCTCAATTATATCAACATATAGTCTAGCAACTTCCTAACTTTAATTCAAGTTCAAATATGTGAAGAATTCATCAATAAAAAATTTCAATTTAATAGCATTTGGGTAATAATTATTAACACTCTATAATTCATAACAATCTATTAAATTTTCATATTTTTAATCGAATTGCTCAAAGCTAATTTGTTAGATTATAATACCAAATGTTTAAAACTTTTAAATATTTTCATCGTTACCCTAAATAAGAATTTTTGAAGGATTTATATTAGTTATTTTAATATTGTATTTAGTTAGTAATTCATAACTTATTTCTATTAATAGCTTAACTACTTGTAATTTGAGCTATTTATCATTCCTAGAATGTTTAATTAACTCTTCAATTGAATGATAGAAAAAGATTTCTCTTACGGGTTTAAAATATTTAACCTCTGTTAAAAGATAATAAAATCTACCCAATGGAATTGTTTCAGTCAAAATCAAATTATTTGTATTAATAACTCTCTAATTTATAAATTTTTCTTCCTCTTAAATCATTTAAAAAGAATTATATTTTTTCAAAATTAATGTCATTGAGTTATTATCCTTTGTGCATTTAAGTTAAAAGTATTCAGAAGTATATAATTGAACCTCAAAATTATTGTACTTTGGATGCTACTAAAGCAGGATAAAAATATCTTCCTAATGATACTTTAGCAAATCTGAATAATATTTTTTTATATTAGTAATTAGATTTTCCTTTTTCATGGCAATAAAGATATTTTCGTGCAATTCTCTTAATTATTCTATTTCTTCTTCAAAAGAACATTCTTAATCTTCTTCTTCTTCAGAATTTTATATACATAAGCCCTCCTATTTATATCAATTTTAATTATAAAATACTCTGTTATTATTTCAATAATTTAATTTTATCTAAATACATTGCTAGGTTGGTTTTCTAAATAAGATTCTTCATTAACTAATTTATTAGTTCCATCTATTTTAATATTATTTCCTTGTACCTATTCAAACTGAGAAAAACAAAAATTCAGAGGCGTTTTAATTTCTGTTTCAGCAAAAGAGCGCAAATTAATTTATTCTAAAGTTTGATTGATAATTTATTTATGTCTAAGTGTCAAATCAAAGATATTTAATCTTTATTACTTATTTTTCTGGAAATAATTTATTATCTCCTTCTCATCAAACTCGATAAGCTAATCAAAAAAATATTTTGAAAGTTTTTGAGAGATACTTTAATTAATTTTTGAATTATTTTTATTAAATTCAAATAAATTTTCATTCTCTTCATCTATTTTAGGACACTGAATCTCAAAGACATAAAAATTTTAATTCCTGTCTAAGTAATATTAATCTTCAATAGGATAGATTAAATCTTTTCTGGGTAAACATTGAAATAATCGAATGTAAAATTCTATTATTACTTAGTCACTAAAGATATAAAGCTATTTCTACATATTTTGTTTTTTATCAAAGGCATTTAATTGTAAATATGATTATTTTTATAATAATAAAATTTTTTTATTATTTTCATTTAAGCAATTACTTTCAAACTCAAGAACATAGTCAGGTTGTTTTAAATTCAAGCAAGCCTCCAAATATTCATTTTTAAAAGAAATTTAATTTATTTTTAAATCAGAAAAACTAGATAAGCTTTCTTCTGAATCTTAAGATATAAAATAACTCATTTTCTTTTTTAATTAATTAATTTCTTTTTTTTTTGCTATTTATAATTTAATTAATTAATAATATTTTTTGAGTATGAGTTTGCTCTATTTAAATAAAAATTAATCAATTATTTATTGGTTCATTTATATTCTAGAAAGACAATCCCATCGATATGACTCCATGAAATTATTTGAGTTAATTAAAGCGATTCCAATATATATTTCTTTCCACTATTTATTTCTTATCTAGGTTTAAATAATAATGAGTAAAAGAATCCTTTTAGCTTGATGACTTCTAAAGGCCTAAACTCAAATTCTACTACGTAGCTGTTTCTTTGAGGATAATAAATGAAGTTAAAAATAAACGATAATTGAAGCATTTTAAATTTTGAAAATACACTCACTACATATTTCAATTTAAAGTAATGTATATATATTTATATACCTATGAGACATCTTAAGTGTAGCTTAGCTAAAAAATATGTATTTTTTGTAAACATATTTAAAATCTAACACACAAAAAATATCAAAAATATTTACTTAAATATTATGAATGAGATTGTTAATCCTTCTTAAAATGTGTTTATTTTTGTAAGGATTTAGTTTATTTAAGGTCAATGAGTAAGAATAATTAGAATAAATTAAAATTGATTGCTTTTAAAAGAAAAAATTACATAGACATGTATATATTTTGGATTAAGAGGAATTAGTTTGAGGAAATATTATTAGCTCAATAAAATACTTGTTGTAAATCTTACTAACTAAAGATTTAATTAAAAAATGCATTTTTCCCTTTTATAAGTAAAACTCAACTCAGATAAAAGCTTTTTTTTTCCTCTAATCAAAATTCTGATAAATTATTATTAAAAAATATCTTTCCAAAATGAACTTTAATTCCATACACTCAATTAGCAATATTGCCAATTATTTAAAAATTGAATTGAAATACATTTAATTTCAAAGAGTTTTTTTTATGCACCAATAAATTTAAATTATAGTTTAAAATCTAGTGGTATGGCAACCTCTAGCTAGATATTAATTAGGCTAGGTTTTTAAATAAAAAATATTTAAAAAAAATAATTTTAATTAATAAATTATGTAATTTGTAAATAAAAGTTTAAATTTTAGTGATATAAAATATATATTACAAGGACCTAAATATATTCAATATTTTTTTTTTGGAAATAAAATCAATTTTTAATTATGTTATTTTAAAATACTTCAACATCTAGAAAAAATATCATTCATTGATTAACTCGCTATACTCGTTATCATGAATATCCTAGATAAATTCAATATCCTCGATAACATTACTATGGAAGTAATTTTGATAACTAGGGATAATATAATTAACCTCAACGTGATCGTTGAAAAAACCAATATTTTAATTTTAATTGTAACTATATTCATATTGATAGTTTAAAACTACTAATTTTTTCATTTTAAGAAGCTTATTTTTAATTACTTTTTCCACCTCATGTTCGGTTGAAAAAATAATAGTATTTATATTTTTAATTTAGCTTATTTCTTTAGTTAAAAGCAATAGTCCATTAATATTAATAGAGTTCATAATATTTAATTCCAAACATAATAATTTTTTATTTTATTAAAATAGATTAATTTGTTTCCCTTATTATCTCAATAAATAATTTGTATCTTAGTAAAATAGATTTAATGTTAATCTTTATAAATTATCAAATTATTGTATGAAATCAAATTTTTAACTATACTGGTTTTTATTAACTAAATCTAAGCGAATTCTTTAAATGAATCTTTGGATATTTATCAAAGAAAACATTTCTTTACTAAGCTCTTAACAAATTAAGGTATCTTTCTAATAAATAGAAAGTATAAAAATCTTTTATTATACAAGTGCAAAGTACATCTTAATTTTCTTGTCTGTTAAATTCATCTTCACTTAAAGGATTTAGGATACATCCCTTAATATATAATCAGACTCTGAGTCAATTTTTTTAAATTTCTTGTGAAATTTATTAAAAAACTATGAAGCATTTCGAATTATTCCTATCTAAAAATCCACTTCGCCAATTATATTGCAATCAAAACAAATATTTAACATATTTTTTAATTCTAACATCGATTAAAGTTAATTTTTATTTTAAATATCGCTTTTTATCAATTCCATTTTTTCAAAATAACTTTCAAAAATTTTATAATGCTTTAAAAATTCTTCTTACTACTCAGGAGATAATCTCCAATTCTATTCCAAAAACTAATTCTTACAATCAAAATTTAAGTTATTTTTTGTCAGTTCAAAGTAGTCATTTAATTATATTGATAAAGAACTTACTTTTTGTTGTTATTTTATTAATTCTATAGTCCTATCAATAAAATCTTTATGAAGTTTATTATATCCATAAATTTTAAGACCACCATTCACTTCAACTAATTTAAGTAAGCTTATATGCTCAATTATATCAACATATAGTCTAGCAACTTCCTAACTTTTATTCAAGTTCAAATATGTGAAGAACTCATCAATAAGAGTATTCAATTTAATAGCATTTGGCTAATAATAAGTGTTTCTCTAATTACAATTGATTAATTTTTTATATTTTTAATCAAATTGATCAAAGTTTATTTGTTAGATAATAATACCAAATATTTAAGACTTTTAAATATTTTTATCGTTACCCTAAATAAGAATTTTTGAAGGATTTATATTAGTTATTTTAATATTTTATTTTGTTAGTAATTCATAACTAATTTCTATTAATAGCTTAACTACTTGTAATTTGAGCTATTTATCATTCCTAGAATGTTTAATTAACTCTTCAATTGAATGATAGAAAAAGATTTCTCTTACTGGTTTAAAATATTTAACCTCTGTTAAAAGATAATAAAATCTACCCAATGGAATTGTTTCAGTCAAAATCAAATTATTTGAATTAATTGCTCTCTAATTTATAAACTATTCTTCCTCGTCAATCGATTAAAAAGAATTATATTTTTTCAAAATTAATGTCTTTGAGTCATTATCCTTTGTGCATTTAAGTTAAAAGTATTCAGGTGTGTATAATTGAACTTCAAAATTATTGTACTTTGGATGCTACTAAAGCAGGATAAAAATATCTTCCTAATGATACTTTAACAAATCTGAATAATATTTTTTTATATTAGTAATTAGATTTTCCTTTTTCATGGCAATAAAGATATTTTCATTCAATTCTCTTAACTGTTATTTTTTATTATTTTTCAAAGAAGATTCAAAAATATTTTCTATTTCTTCTTCAAATGACATTTCTTCATCTTCCTCATCATCATCATCTTCTTCTTCTTCTTCAGAATTATTTATAAGCAAGAACCCCTATTTTTATAAATTTAAATATTAAATATACTTTGTTATTATTTCAATAATTTAATTTTATCTAATTACTTCATCTATTTTAATATTACTTCCTTACACTTATTCAAATTGAGAAAAACAAAAATTGAGAGGAGTTTTAATTTCTGTTTCAGCAAAAGAGCGCAAATTAATTTATTCTAAAGTTTGATTGATAATTTATTTATGTTTAAGTGTCAAATCAAAGATATTTAATCTTTATTACTTATTTTTCTGGAAATAGCTTATTATCTCCTCCTTATCAAACTCTATAAGCTAATCACAAAAATATTTTGAAAGTTTTAGAGAAATCATTTTTAAAATTTTTGATTTATTTTGATTTACTTTGGGACGTTGAATCTCAAAGACATAAAAATCTTAATTCCTGTCTAAGTAATATTAATCTTCAATAGGATAGATTAAATCCTTTCTGGGTAAACATTGAAATAATCGAATGTAAAATTTTATTATTACTTAGTCACTAAAAATATAAAGCTATTTCTACATATTTTGTTTTTTATCAAAGGCATTTAATTGGAAATATGATTATTTATATTCTAATAAAATTTTTTTTTTTTTTTCCTTTAAGCTATTACTTTCAAACTCAAGAACATAGTCAGGTCGTTTTAAATTCAAGCAAGCCTCCAAGTATTCATTTTTAAAAGAACTTTGATTGGTTTTTAAATCAGAAAAACTAGATAAGCTTTCTTCTGAATCTTAAGAAAAATTATCAATCATATTCTTTTTTAATTAATTAATTTCTTTTTTTTTGCTATTTATAATTTAATTAATTAATAATATTTTTTGGGTATGAGTATCCTCTATTTAAAAAAAAATTAATCAATTATTTATTTATTAATTTATACTCTAGAAAGACAATCCTATCGATATGTCTCCATGAAATTATTTGAGTTAATAAAAGCAATTCCAATATGTTTGTACCATTTCTTTCCACTCTTTATTTCTCATCTAAGTTTAAATAATAATCTGTTAAAGAATCCTTATAGCTTGAAGTCTTCTAAAGGCCTAAGCTCAAATTCTACTAATTAGGTGTTTCTTTGAAGATAATAAATGAAATTAAAAACAAATGATAATTGAAGCATTTTAAATTTTGAAAATTACACTCACTACATATTTCAATTTAAAGTAAAGTATATATATTTAAATATCTATGAGACATCTTAAGTGTAGCTCTGCTAAAAAATATTTATCTTTTGTAAACATATTTAAAATCTAACACACAAAAAATATCAAAAATATTTACTTAAATATTATGAATGAAATAGTTATTAAAATAAGTTTACTTTTGTATGGATTAGTTTCTTTAAGGTCAATGAGTAAGAATAATTAGAATAAATGTAAAGCGATTGCTTTTAATAGAAAAAATACACAGACATACAAATATTTTGGGTTAAGAGGAATTGATTTTGAGGAAGTATTGTTAGCTCAATAAAATACTTTTTGAAAATCTAATCAATTAAAGACTTAATTAAAAATGCATTTTTCCCTTTAATAAAAAAATTCAAATTAGATAAAAGCTTTTATTTTTCCGATTGCTTTTAATAGAAAAAATACACAGACATACAAATATTTTGGGTTAAGAGGAATTGATTTTGAGGAAGTATTGTTAGCTCAATAAAATACTTTTTGAAAATCTAATCAATTAAAGACTTAATTAAAAATGCACTTTTCCCTTTAATAAAAAAATTCAAATTAGATAAAAGCTTTTATTTTTCCTCTAATATATATTCTGATAAATTATAATTAAAACATCTTTCAAAAATTAATTAATTTCATACACTCAAAAAAGATAAAAATTGAATTGAAATACATTTAATTTCAAAGAGTGTTTTTTCATACACCAATAAATTTAAATTATTATTAAAATAGTTTATGCTTGCTTCTACTATTGCTTGAATGGAAATATTATTTAGTGAATTTTAAATGCCTTTATATTTTAATATTTTTTTTTAAAACATGAAAACATTTATAATAGATTTTGATTTATTTATAAAAAAACAAACTATAAATCAATTGAATATATTTAATTTTAGCTTTAAAAAAATTTTTTTTCTTCAAAATCCTGGATTTTTATTAACGGGATAGCAACAGGATGTACACAATTTACATGGCAAGATAGAATTTTCTATTTTTTAATTTAAGGAGGATTTTCTTTTAAGTGAAAACATTCTTATTTTCTTAAGAAAATCTTAGAAATTTTTCACAATTTTTAATAATTTTTAAAATGAATTTGGAAACTACTTGGTTATTAAATAGTTAATATTTTCTCTTCTAATAATTAAGCTTAATGCAAAAATCTATTACAAATTAAAAATTTTATAACTGAAATTATATACGAGTAAAAAATAGTATCATTTTTACAAAATAAGCTAAAATCAAAAGATAAATCAGTAAAATAAAGATCATTTCTAATTGTACAAGATTTGTTTCAGTCTTTTTTATTAAAATAAATCCTTAAGTCTTGAATAGTGTGTTTTACATCCTTGCTTTGATTATTAGTATTGTATTAGTCTATTATCATTTTAATTTATTTTATATTTTTTTATCATTAATTAGTTTTAAAATTTAAAAAGTAAATAAATTGGCACTAAAATAAATGAAAAGCTAAAAATTATTTAAAGCAAAATTCACTTAAGTTTTAATTATTTGATTTATTTATAAGTATATTGTTTTTTTTTTTCTTCTAATTTATCATTAATAAAGATTTATTTAAAAACATTATTAATTAATTAATTTAAATTATTGGAAATTCTTAGCAAAAATAAATAAGAATGATTAGCAAACTGCTTTATTTTTTGACAGAAAAGTTATATTCGGATTAGTAATAAGGTTAGAATAGAAATGAGTAAATTCCATATCAGCCTATTAGTTTTAAGTAGCTAGCAAACTAATTAGAAAAGGAAAAGTTTTTAAGGATTCTAGATAATTTAGTAGACTTAAATAATAATATGAACAAAATATTATTAGCTCAACATAAAATAAAAGATACTTAATATTCTGTCAGAATTATTTCTCTTTTTGATGGATCAGATTAGATTTCTTCTTAGATGTTAGAAATAGCCATAAATGAAGCAGATTTCTTAAAAAATTCAAACCATCCTAACATAGTTTGCTATATTGATTCATTTTAAATAGATTTTTACTATTTCATAGTTATGGAGAAATGTGAAAAAAGTCTTTAGCAATTAGTAGAATAACTTACTAATACTTAAATCTAAATTTCAGATGATCTTTATTTTAACATAGCTTGTTAAACACTATCAGCCATTGATTATCTTCATAAATAGAAATATAGACTAGAAGAATTATCTCTGAAAACGATATTAATTGACAGAAATAATAATGTTAAGCTCTATAACTTTAAAAAAGTAAAACAAGATTATATTTCTCTGCTAAACTAAAAAGATAATAATATAACTGAAAATACTATTGAGCCTAAACCACATGATCTTGTAGAAGACTACTGTAACTTTGCGAAGATATTTTTGCTTTTAGTTTAGAAAGTTTAGTTTAAAAATGATTATCTTTCTTCAAAAGAGATAAAAAAATTGGATTGTTTAAATTCTTTGAGAGCAATTACTTTTCAAGGATTATAACTAAATTAAAAGAATGAAATCTAATTATTTATTGATTTTTTATTTCAAAATTTGGCTTTAAAAAATCCAGCTATTGATCGTCTTTCAGAGCACTTCTAAATGCGTTCTGAGATATTGCAAAAATTTTAATAAGTACTTATTTCTATCTAAAGACATTAAAGAATAGAATTTTTTTAAATAATTCTAGAGTAATATATGGATAACTATAATTAAGGCTTAACATATTTAAATTAAGGCAATTTAGATAGTTCGCTTAAGTGTTTTTAGGAATGTAGAACACTTTTTAGATAATATAAATCTAAAATTGTAAATATAGGAGATAATTAATTGTAAATTGGTATTGAAGATTAAATAGAAGAATGTATGAAGATATATTCATTAATTTATAATATTGCTTTTATCAAATATTAATAAGGCAAGATAAATAAGGCAATTAAATTATTTAATGAAAGCTTAAATCTAAATCCTTAAAATATTAAATGCTATCATTCTTTAGCTTTCTTATATTAAAAATTAGGCATGCTAGAAGAAGCTATTTAATTACTTTAGAAATCATTAACTTTAAAACCAATATCTGCTACATCCTTAATGTTATTAGGGATTACTTTTCATTAAAAAGGAATGATAGGTTAGGCTATTAGATCATTTAAAAAATGTTTGAAATTAGATCCAAATAAGTAAATTTGTTATATTCACCTAGGAAAAGTATTCCATGATAAAGGCTTTTTTGATGAAGCAATCGAATTATACTAGAAAGGTCTAAAATTAAATAGTAATAGTAAAGATAAAGAAATATTTTATTATAGTTTAGGTATGGCTTTTCTTGATAAAGGTTATATAAATAGTATGATCAAAATATTTAGGCTCCATGTTTAATCAAGTGAAAATAACGCTAATTTCTACAATAATTTAGGAAACTATTATCATTAAAAATGCAAATATGTTGATGCAATAAAATTCTATCAGATATGCTAAAAATATTAGCCAAAACATCAAATTTGCAAACAAAACATTGAAATTGCTAAAGCAAAAATAAATAAATTACCAAAAATTTGAATAGTTTCTACTTAAAATTTAATTAATAAAAAAATAGGCTTCCATAAAATAATATTATTTGTTTTCTTGTTTTTTGTCAATTCAGAAATGAAAAAAATATATTTGATGTTTGGTAATATCTGCGATTGCCACTTGTGCTATTTGTTGTGCAAAATAAATAAAATAAAAGTATTTTTTATAATGCTCTTTGTAGCTCAAATTCCAAAAAATGTCTGAATGCTCATTTTTCAAAAAAAAAGAATAAATTTCATATAATCCAAATGAGTAGATTTTTGATATTAGAATCTTAAAATTTATTTAATTTTCATATTTTCTCATATTTCTATTCATACTTTTGAATTTTAAATATAAAAATTATTTATTATTATTTTTTTTACTTACTCAGAATTATTACAATTTCTATTAAAAGAATAAATTAATTTATTAATATGTAAGCGTTAAATAAAAATAAGCAACTATTTTACTGAATATAAAACAATTATTCTATTATTAATTAAAATTTTTTGTTCTCTTCTTAATTTATAATCTAAATATTCATTATTTAAATTTCATGTCTTCTCTTTTCAATTCATTTTTTTGAATTTTAAATGTAAAGATTATGGATGATTTTTTTTTTTAGTTTTATTTACTCAAAATTATTACAATTTCTATTAAAAGAATAAATTAATTTATTAATATGTAAGCGTTAAATAAAAAATCAGCAACTATTTTACTGAATATAAAACAATTATTCTATTATTAATTAAAATTTTTTGTTCTCTTGATTAATTTATAATCTAAATATTCATTTTTTAAATCTCATATCTTCTCTTTTCAATTCATTTTTTTGAATTTTAAATGTAAAGATTATGAATGATTTTTTTTTAGTTTCTCAAAGTTAATTAATTAATTATCATTTCTATTAAAAGAATAAATTAATTTATTAATATGTAAACGTTAAATAAAAATCAGCAATTAACTATGTTACTCAATATATAACAATTATTCTAAAATATTTTTGTTCTCTTGCTTAATTATAATCTAAATATTCATTATTTTAATTTTATATCTTCTCTTTTCAATTCATTTTTTGAATTTTAAATATAAACATTAAGTATGTTTTTTTTAATACTTTTTTAGAATTAATTAATTACAATTTCTTTAAAAGAATAAATTAATTTATTAATATGTAAGGGCTAAATAAAAATCAGTAACTATGTTACTGAATATTCTAGTATTAATTAATTAAAATATTTTTGCCTTATAGCTTAATTATAATCTAAATATTCATTTTTAAAATACTTACTAAAATTTTCTACAACAAAAATTGCTCTTTGTATAAACTAAAAAATTATAATTAGGAGTATGGTGTAGTTATAATAATTAATAGTTCATGGTATATTTATAAAAAGAGTTCTTTTAATTCAATTAATTTATTTTTAAGATTTATTATTTTATGATAAGCAAAAATTAAAAGAAAATTTTGATCAGTGACTGAAGAATATTTCCCTTATCAGTAATTTTTAATATTAGCCTTGCCTATTCATGGTATATTTATAAAAAGAGTTCACATAATTCAGTTAATTTAACTAATATTAAAGATTTATTATTTTATAATAAGCAAAAATTAAAAGAAAATTTTGATCAGTGACTGAGGAATATTTCCTTTATCAGTAATTTTTAAGATTATCCTTGACTCATTCGTATATTTATAAAAAGTGTCCAATGAGAAAGGCATTTTTACTATTTTTCCATAGATTGTGAATTTGAATGGTCAGTTAAGAAAGAGGATAATTAAATTTTTTCTCTTTCTTAATTAACATTGAAATCTTAAGAAATTTTTTAACTTTTATCTTGGGATTTTGAAGCACTTTGTAATTAATTAGAAATTTTTAAAAATTGTAAGAAAATTTTGATCAGTGACTGAGGAATATTTCCTTTATCAGTAATTTTTAAGATTAGCCTTGCCTATCTGAAAAATCTATTTTTTTGTATTTTGTAAGAAAGCAAATTTAATTTATATTTTAACTTTATACATTTTGCTATATCTTTTTATATATCTTCATTCATATTTGTTATAAAAAGGCTTCTTCAAAATTAAATAAAACATAAATTGAATACAAAAATATAAATAATGATTAAAAGTATGAGAGATTTACTGTTTTTACTTTTGACTATTACTGCTTGTTTTTAGTGCTAAGTTATTAACAAGGAAAAGAAGCTAAATTTGCAAAGTAATGAGCTGTATGTGCAAAATTTATCAGAGTTTATCAATGAAGCAGCTACTTAAATTGACTTGCGTACTTCAGAAGGAGTCTAAGAAATTTAAGCTTTTTAGTCAATAAAAACTTACTAAAATTCTAAACCTTTAGAAGTTCTAGCCACCCTTGTTTTTAAGCAAGTAAAGTACATTATTGGGGTTACATCATAAGCTGCTGCTGATTCTAAATACAAATTTGAAGTACTTTTCTAGAAAATACAATTTGATGATACTTGCAAATGCTTAGTCTAGATCCCAATCTGCTCAGTTGCCTCTGAAGTAGTAAATTAAATTCCTGAAATTTTTGCCAGTATCTATGACAGTTAAAGTGGATTTGTTTCTTACTAAATTGGTGAAGAATATAAGACTTTTGGATTCAAATCAGATGGCACTTATATGGAATATTCAAATATTTAATGGCTGAAGCTAAGTAAACATGTTTCCATCTAAAATTATGATTTGTCTATTTATGTGATTTAATCAATAAATCAAAAATATTAACTCATCAAGCTTAGTAAAGATTGGAAACAAATTTTTATAAAAGAAATTCCTGCTGATAAATGTGATCTATCAGTTCCTCTAATAGATAGCACAAAATTCTATTATATGTATTGTTACTAAGGAGATTAAACCTATTTAAAAGCTTTTTGGGTTAATGAATTTGTAGAAGCTCTATCTTTCTAGAATTTCTAAAATGTACCTCAATATCTTCCTAAGTCATACACATTTAACAGGATTGGAAGCTAGTTTTTAATTGGACTATTTGGAGCAAAATCCTCTAACATATTAACAATAAGCTCAAACGAAAGCCTAAACGACTTTGTGTTTACCTTGTCAAACACTGAAATTCCTTTCATTGCAGCTTAGAAATCAAACTTTATGAATGAAAAATTTTTGATTTTTCATTAAGATAATTACTTATTATTTTTTGATATAGTCCAAAAATAAATAGTTTATTAGACTTAAGTAGCTAATGATGGACTTCTTATTAATTCAGCTCAAAGTTTAGGAAATTAAATTATCCTTGATTTGGTTGATATTAATTAAAAATACTCAAACTCAATAGTTGCGCAAGTCAACCTCCCTTCGTTCAAGATTTAATTGAAAGAATCTACAACTAATCCTATTTAAATTGTGATAACCACTATTTCTCAGACAAAAGTTTATGTTAATATCAAAGTTAATATAGTTGAGTAAAACACTGTCCTTTTTACTTCAAATTATGTTTACACACACAAAAACATTTAGAGTCTTAATGATAATAAAGTCCAAATTTTACCTATCGAAGATCAAGTAATAGGAGCTGATCTTTAGTTAAATGCTTCTTAAGATGAATATATTTAATTAATGAAGGATGTTAGCTTTATAAAAACAATCGATTTGGAAGTTCAGAAAGATATTTTACCATCCATAAGCTCAAGCTGTAACAGTTACCAACTTGATGGTTATTTCTCAACTTTATTTGTGTGTCCTTTAGAAGCAGGCATTTAGTTGTAATATGTAAGAGCTGATTCTACCGACAATAATTCTAATAATAAAATTGGTGTTGTAGATACATATAAAAGTTAGATATTGTAGTAAAGATCAATTAATTAAGTTGATAATTAAGGTTCTTTTATTATTATACAAACAAATCCTTAGATTTATCTACCTTATTTGAATAACGAACATCTTTAATTTGCAACATATCCTATTTTCTGTAATGATAATAACTTCTCTTTTGCATCAGATCCCGCATTCGGCATTTTCTTTACGTTTTGCAAGAATTATATTACGATGTATTAATACTAAAATAATAACAATTAGCTAAGTGCTGCCTTAGATATAATTTAGAACACATCACTTAACTAACTGATTTGTATAGATGGAATACTTTTTGCATATAACAAGACGAGTATCACTGCTTATGATTACATTCAGTTTAGCTTTCTTGGGTAAATAACTATACCAACAGAAGGAACTAACTAATAAATAACTCTATTCAAGAGTACTTTTTTGATAACTATTTTGGACAATCCTTTGACTAAGATTGCATAATATTCGTATAATAATTTTGCTAGCTCTACTCCCACTTTCATGAGGTATCTTTAAATAGACGATAGTCATCCTGTTGATAACCAAGGCTTAATAGTGGCTAAGAGATCTGGCACTGAACTGGCTTTTATTTTATCCTCAACATAAAATCTATATTACATCTATAGAGTTAATAGCAAGTAATGGTCTAACTAGCTTTATTCTTCTATTAGTTTTAATTTACAACAAACAGTCATAAATAACCTAAATGTGTGTTAATTGGATATCCCATTCTTCAAGCTAATCCTTTAACAAGCCAGCATTAAGTATGAATTAGACTTAACAACAGAGTAATTTAATCAGAAATTCTTTTCGTTTACTCTTTTGACTCTCAAACCTCCAAAACAAGAGAAGCAAACTGAAAAGCAGCTAAATCTAAAATCTCTCAAATCATCTGCAATTCAAAGAAAAAGAACACTTCAAGTAAACTGGATCTAGTATGCTTTGTCAATTAACAGAGATGCAAGCGCTGCATTTGGTATTCTAAATTAATAATCAAATTTCATCCAATAACTTAAAACATAAGTTTAAGATATTTAATTTTTTTCGAATGATGTATCTAATGTTTTGAATTTATTCTCAAATTCTTCTCTTTATAATGCTTGCCTAACAGGATGGTAGTCTTTATTGCCAAATGCTAAAATATCACAAAGAATAAGCGCAACTTCTCCAAAAATTTTGAATTAAGATTTCACTATCCTTTACAAATATCGTCTATAAATTGAAGACAAATAGATTACAAGCTTCTTTTCAATTTAAGGTAACTTTAAAAATTGCCTAGTTTTAGATGATAAGGCTTCTTTGAAAAGTACTTCTTACCTTAACCTGAATTACTAATTCAACTTATATGTTTTTTGCCAAAAAAAACTTTAATAATACTAAGTAGAATACTCAATCGATAATTAGATAGCTTAAAATATAGTTAGTTCCAAAGTATCAGAACCTATTATATACTATTTTAACAATAACTATAATCTATCGATCTATACCTAGCTCATCAGCTACAATAGCCAAATTTATTTGTTCTCAGTAGGTGGAATGAATCCATAATTGCTTGTGCTTAATAAAATACAAAAACAAGCATTAATCCAAGAATTAACTAACTCTTACTTAGTGAAAAAAAGCATTAATTTCATGAGTAAATCAAATGTTTATATATAAATATATTCTTCAGGTTTGATATAGTTTTAACAAAATTCACAAGAAAAAATCCAGGCACTTTATATTCAAGACATGTTGTGGTATTTTTCCTTTAGTATAACTGATTATATCAAATAGGTAATATAATATTCTGATTCATAATTCAGAATTTAATTTGCAAATTCATTCATCTATGATGTCACTTTCTAGTTCAATCAATAGTAATAATTATAGATTTTGTCCGCGAGTTAATACTATTACTAAGATGCTTTCTCTTAATTCATTTCAGGCTTCAAAGGAACTACTTACACAATTTTATTTGGGTATTCCAATACAAAATAGTTATGTTTAGCTTTGTATGAAAACTCTGCTTCATTATAAGGCATAAACTTAATTTAATCTGTTTATTAGTTTGAAGATAAAGTAGCTTCAAATCAAACTCCTACCTTTATTACCTAACAGACTCCAGAATATATGGAATTAACTTTATCTAATGCATATCATTTTACCATACTAATATCTGATCACATAGGTATTTAAGTATTTAATAATTAACAGATGGCTTAGTAAAATTTAAATAAAATACAAATACAAATAGCCCCTAATATTCAAAAAAATCCATATAACACTATTAATATGACTGCTACGAGTATTCCATCCCAAAATCCAAGTAGTAAAACTTATATCTAAAATTTATTCTATAACTTAATAAGCATTATAATTATATTTTTTATCTGAATATATCAAATCAAATAAAATCTGTGTTTTTTTTTTATATAAAGATTTGTATAAATATTTAATTTTTAACTTTAAACAGTCATATTTATTTTAATATTATTTAATATAAAAATAATGTTCAAAAACAAATTACTTAATAACAATAATTGTTGAAGTAATATTGTGAATAAATAACATATTTATAAAATCTGATTTCTAAGACATTTTATCTAAATTTAATTTTTTTTATTATTAATCATTAATAAAATTTAATTTTGTTATTATTTATTATTATTGAATAAGAAAATACTACTAATTTTTTGATACATTAAATTTTATTTAACCTTTATTTATGCTTTAAAAAACATTAATTTCCATTATTAATACATCTAATATATTTATTTATGATATAAAACCTTCAAATTTATTTAATTAAATTAGACATAATTAGACAAAAGAATTTTATTTATTTATGCAATGAAAGTTTTTGTAGAAAGCTCTGTATTTATTTTAGAGCAATTACTTAATTTAAATAAATTTAGTATTTAAATTTTTGTTTTTTTTAGAAACTATTTACTAAATTAATAAAAAATGATGATATTTATAATAATTTTAGGTAAAATTATCTGATTACAAAAAATTAAATAATTTTTTAATCAATATATCATTTTTAAGACAATTAATCTTTTTTATTTGATGCACTTTCTTTTCAATTCTATAAATTTCTTGATCTAGTTGTAACTTTTGATATAAATTAGTGTAAATTACAAAATAATAAATTGGATAAAATATTATATTTTAAATCAATAAACAAAAATATGATAGTATAATAAAAAAAATATATATATAAATATCAAATAAAAACCAATAAATAAAAAAAAGGGTTAGTTATATACTTTTCAATTCATTTTTAAATTCAAAAATATCACAATTCAAAATAAATAAACTGTTTTTACCTAAGATTAACTTCCAATATTTTGAGATTAGTGCACTTTCTTAAACCAGAACCTAAGCCTGATGCACCTTTATCACCAATTTAATTGGACCTTTTTAAATATTAAAGAATAGATATTTAACAAGTTAGTTCGAAGAGAAAAATGAAGATCAAAAGCTTTATAAAAAAAGAAAAATAAATCAAATAAAAAGTTATTTATTTATTTATTTTTTTCAATTCACTTTTATTTTTAAAAATATTATAATATAAAACAAATAAACTGTTTTTACCTTAGACCAAGTGTCAAATTAGAGAGATTAGTGCACTTTCCTAAACCATAACCTAAGTCTTATGCACCTTAAGCATAAATTTCATTCCTCCTTTATAAATTTTTAAGAAATAATAAAGAATTAATTAGTTAGTTAGAAGGAAAAAATAAATTAAGATAAATTGTGAAATAATAAGAACTAAATAAATTAATTAATTTAAGCAAAAGTTGAAAATGAAAAAATGAGTAAAATTAAAAACAAACAAAGAAAAAAAATTTTAAAAATGCAATAAAAAATAATATAATAAAAAAAAAAGAAAAATAAATCAAATAAAAAGCTAATAAATTAAAGAAGCTAATTATTTTTTTTGAATTTAATTTTTATTAAAAAATATCACAATCCAAAATAAAAAACTGCTTTTACGTTAGTCTAAGAGTTAAATTTGAGAGATTAGAACACTTTCCTAAACCAAAACATAAACCTGACGCACCTTCATCACGAATTTCATTATATCTTTTAAATATTTAAGAAATAATATATAATTAGTTAGTTAGTTAGTTAGTTAGAAGAAAAAATGATGATAAAATGTGAAATAATAAGAAATAAATTAATTAATAAAAACAAAAGGTGAAAATGATAAAATGAATTAAATTAAAACAAACACAAGGATAATAAAAAAAATAAATCAAATAAAAAGTAAAAAAATTAATAAATTAAATGAGTTAGTTATTTTTTTCAATTTATTTTTATATTCAAAAATAAAAAAATCAAAAACGAATAAAGTGTTTTTACTCAAAATTAAGCTTCAAATATGAGAGATTAGCTAACTTTCCTAAACTAGAACCTAAGTCTGATGCACCCAAAGCACCAATTTTATTCCTCCTTTTTAAATATTTAAGAAATAATATATAATTAATTAATTAGTGAATATAAATGTGAAATAATAAGAAATAAATTAATTAATAAAAGCAAAATTTGAAAATGAAAAATGATTTAAATTAAAAAACATACAAAAAAAAATAAGTAAAAAAAACACAAACAAAATAAAAATAAATAAATAAATAAATTAAATAAAAAGCGAATAGATTAATAAATAAAATAGTTAGTCATTTTTTTTAAATTGATTTTAATACTCAAAAATATCATAATCCATCCTAAAAAAATAAACTGTTTTTACTCAATATTAAGTGTCAAATTAGAGAGATTAACGCACTTTCCTAAGCCAGAACCTAAGTCAGATGTACCTTTAGTACCAATTTCATTATATCTTTTTAAATATGTAAGAAATAATATATAATTAATTAGTTAGTTAGTTAGTTAGTTAGTTAGTTAGAAGGAAAAAATGAAGATAAAATGTGAAATAATAAAAAATTAATTAATGTAAATGTTAAAACAAACAAAGAAAATTAAATAAAAAAAACAAGCATAATAAAAATAAATAAATCAAATAAAAAGCTAGTTAGTTAGTTATTTTTTTTTTAATTCATTTTTATACTCAAAAATATCGCAATCCTTAACAAATAAACTGTTTTTACTAAAGATCAAGTGTCAAATTTGAAAGATTAGCACACTTTCCTAAACCAGAACCTGAGTTTACTGCAAATAATTCACCAATTTAATTTTTCCTTTTATATATTTAAGAATTAAAATATAGTTAATATGTTAGTTAGAAGGAAAAAATGAAGATAAAATGTGATTTAAAAAAAATAAATAAGTTAATTAATAAAATCAAAAGTTGAAAATGAAAAAATTAATAAAATAAAAAAAAAAACAAATAAAAATAAAAATAAATAAACACAAAATAATAAAAAAAGGAAAATAAATCAAATAAAAAATGAATGAATAAATAAATTAAAAGAGTTAGTTATATTTTTTTTATAATTTATTTTTATATTCAAAAATATCACTATCTAATACAAGTAAACTATTTTTACCTTAAACTAAGTGTCAAATTTGAGAGATTAGTACACATTCCTAAACCATAGCCTAAGTTTTATGCACCTTAAGAACCAATTTCATTATAACTTTTTTAATATTAAGAAATAATAAATAAATACATAGTGAATTAGTTAGAAGGAAAAAATGAATATAAATATTGAAATTATAGGAAAAAAATTTAAAAAAGTAAAAGTTGAAAATAAAAAAATGAATTAAATTAAATAATGAAAAAAGAAAGAAAATAAAAAAAACACAAGCAGAATAAAAAAGATAAAATAAAAAGCTAAAAAATAAATATATAACTTAAAAAATTAAATTATATTGTTTTCAATTAATTTTTATATTCAAAAATATCACAATCCAAAATTAAAAAACTGTTTTTACTCAAGATCAAGTATCAAATTTGAGAGATTTGAACACTTTCCTAAGCCAGAACCTAAGTCTGATGCACCTTTATGACCAATTAAATTTTCACTTTTTGAATATTGAAAAAAAATAGTGGGTTAATTAGTTAGAAGGAAAAAATGAAGATAAAATATGAAATAAAAAGAAATATATTAAATAATAACAGCAAATATTGAAAATGATAAAATGAGTCAAATTATTAAAAAAAAAGAATGAAATTAAAAAAAATACAAGTATCATAAAAAAAAAAATTCAAATAAAGAGCTAATAAATTTAAAAATTAGAAGAGTTTGCTATTTTTTTTTAATTTATTTTTATATTCAAAAATATCACAATCAAAAACAAATAAACAGTTTTTACCAAAGATTAAGTGTCAAATTTGAGAGATTAGTGCACTTTTCTAAGCCAGAACCTAAGTCTGAAGCACCTTTATCGCCAATTTAATTTTCACTTTGGAAATATTTTAGAAAAAAATATATGTTAATCAGTTAGTTAATTAGAAGGAAAAAATGAAGATAAAATGTGAAACAAGAAGAAATAAATTAATAATAAAAGCAAAATTTGAAATGATTAAATTAATAAATAAACAAACAAAGAAATTAAAAAAAACACTATCACAATAAAAAATAGTAAAATTTATCAAATAAGAAGCTAATAAATTAATAAATTAAAAGAGTTAGTTATTTTATTTCAATTTATTTTTATATCCAATAATATATCAATCCAAAACAAATAAACTGCTTTAACCTTAAACCAAGTTTCAAATTTGAGAGATTAGCGCACTTTCCTAAACTAAAACCTAAGTTTAAAGCTTATTTGTTACCAATTTAATAATCCCTTTTTAAATATTTATGATATAAATTATATTTAATTGGTTACTTAGTTAGTTAGAAGGAAAAAAGGTAAAATTAGAAATAATAAGAAATAAATTTATTAATAACAGCAAAAGTTGAAAATTAAAAAATGGGTTAAATTAAAAAACAAACAAACAAACAAACAAATTAAAAAAAGCACAAGCCTAATAAAAAATAAAAGTAAACCAAAAAAAAAATCTAATAAATTAGTAAATTAAAAGAGTTAGTTATTTTTTTCAATTTATTTTTATATTAAAAAATATCACAATCCAAAACAAATAAACTATTTTTACCTTAGATAAAGTGTCAAATTTGAGAGATTAGCACATTTTGCTAAACAATAACCTAAGTCTGATACACCTTAAGCACTAATTTAATTCCATCTTTTTAAATATTTAAGAAATAATATATAGTTAGTTAGTTAGAAGGAAAAAAATTAGATAAAATGTGAAATAGTAAGAAATTAATTAATTAATAAAAGCAAAAGTTGAAAATAAAAAAATATGTTAAATTAAAAAACAAATAAAGAAAGAAATTAAAAAAATAACACAAATATTATAAATAAATATAAATCAAATAAAAAGTAGCAAATAAATAAATTATAAGAGTTGTTATATTTTTTCAATTCATTTTTATATTCAAAAACATCATAAACCAACCCAAATAAATTGTTTTTACTCAAGATTAAGTATCAAATTTGAGAGATTAGCACATTTTCCTAAACTACAACCTAAGTCTATTACACCTTTATCACCAATTTAATTTCCCCTTATTAAATATTAAATAAATAATATAGTTAGTTAGTTAGAAGGAAAAAATGAAGATAAAATATGAAATAAAAAGAAATTAATTAATAAAAGCAAACGTTGGAAATGAAAATATGAGTAAAATTATAAAACAGACAAAGAAATAAATTAAAAAAAAACACAAGCAGAATAAAAAAAGTAAAATAAATCAAATAAAAAGCTAAAAAATTAATAAATTAAAATAGTTAGTTATTTTT